>NW_027526214.1:49662036-49774400 GCF_048455015.1 Haemaphysalis longicornis | reverse complement strand
TGCAAACCTGCGGATGTGTTGTGCCGAAAATACTACACAAGGCGCATTCCCCAGTGTAATCTAGAAAACGCCTTTGTCCCGGCAAATAAGTGTACATTGGCCAAACCAGAAGTTGTTTTTAAAAGAAAGCGGCGTGAGCACAATCTTTTATTTGAAACACATTCTGGGTGGGCATCTTGCTATGCATTGCAAAACCTGCGGATGGGGTTGTGGCCGAAAATACTACACAAGGGCGCATTCCCAGTGTAATCTAGAAAACGGCCTTTGACCGGCAAATAAGTGTACATTGGCCAAACCAGAAGTTGTTTTTAAAAGAAAGCGCGTGAGCACAATCTTTTATTTGAAACACATTCTGGGTGGGCATCTTGCTATGCATTGCAAAACCTGCGGATGGGTTGTGCCGAAAATACTACACAAGGCGCATTCCCAGTGTAATCTAGAAAACGCCTTTTGACCGGCAAATAAGTGTACATTGGCCAAACCAGAAGTTGTTTTTAAAAGAAAGGGCGTCAGCACAATCTTTTATTTGAAACACATTCTGGGTGGGGCATCTTGCTATGCATTGCAAAACCTGCGGATGGGTTTGTGCCGAAAATACTACACAAGGGCGCATTCCCAGTGTAATCTAGAAAACGCCTTTGACCGGCAAATAAGTGTACATTGGCCAAACCAGAAGTTGTTTTTAAAAGAAAGGGCGTCAGCACAATCTTTTATTTGAAACACATTCTGGGTGGGCATCTTGCTATGCATTGCAAAACCTGCGGATGGGTTGTGCCGAAAATACTACACAAGGCGCATTCCAGTGTAATCTAGAAAACGCCTTTGACCGGCAAAAAGTGTACATTGGCCAACCAGAAGTTGTTTTTAAAAGAAAGCGCGTGAGCACAATCTTTTATTTGGAAACACATTCTGGGTGGGCATCTTGCTATGCATTGCAAAACCTGCGGATGGGTTGTGCCGAAATACTACACAAGGCGCATTCCCAGTGTAATCTAGAAAACGCCTTTGACCGGCAAATAAGTGTACATTGGCCAAACCAGAAGTTGTTTTTAAAAGAAGGGCGTCAGCACAATCTTTTATTTGAAACACATTCTGGGTGGGCATCTTGCTATGCATTGCAAAACCTGCGGATGGGTTGTGCCGAAAATACTACACAAGGCGCATTCCCAGTGTAATCTAGAAAACGCCTTTGACCGGCAAATAAGTGTACATTGGCCAAACCAGAAGTTGTTTTTAAAAGAAAGGGCGTCAGCACAATCTTTTATTTGAAACACATTCTGGGTGGGCATCTTGCTATGCATTGCAAAACCTGCGGATGGGTTGTGCCGAAAATACTACACAAGGCGCATTCCCAGTGTAATCTAGAAAACGCCTTTGACCGGCAAATAAGTGTACATTGGCCAAACCAGAAGTTGTTTTTAAAAGAAAGGGCGTCAGCACAATCTTTTATTTGAAACACATTCTGGGTGGGCATCTTGCTATGCATTGCAAAACCTGCGGATGGGTTGTGCCGAAAATACTACACAAGGCGCATTCCCAGTGTAATCTAGAAAACGCCTTTGACCGGCAAATAAGTGTACATTGGCCAAACCAGAAGTTGTTTTTAAAAGAAAGGGCGTCAGCACAATCTTTTATTTGAAACACATTCTGGGTGGGCATCTTGCTATGCATTGCAAAACCTGCGGATGGGTTGTGCCGAAAATACTACACAAGGCGCATTCCCAGTGTAATCTAGAAAACGCCTTTGACCGGCAAATAAGTGTACATTGGCCAAACCAGAAGTTGTTTTTAAAAGAAAGCGCGTGAGCACAATCTTTTATTTGAAACACATTCTGGGTGGGCATCTTGCTATGCATTGCAAAACCTGCGGATGGGTTGTGCCGAAAATACTACACAAGGCGCATTCCCAGTGTAATCTAGAAAACGCCTTTGACCGGCAAATAAGTGTACATTGGCCAAACCAGAAGTTGTTTTTAAAAGAAAGGGCGTCAGCACAATCTTTTATTTGAAACACATTCTGGGTGGGCATCTTGCTATGCATTGCAAAACCTGCGGATGGGTTGTGCCGAAAATACTACACAAGGCGCATTCCCAGTGTAATCTAGAAAACGCCTTTGACCGGCAAATAAGTGTACATTGGCCAAACCAGAAGTTGTTTTTAAAAGAAAGGGCGTCAGCACAATCTTTTATTTGAAACACATTCTGGGTGGGCATCTTGCTATGCATTGCAAAACCTGCGGATGGGTTGTGCCGAAAATACTACACAAGGCGCATTCCCAGTGTAATCTAGAAAACGCCTTTGACCGGCAAATAAGTGTACATTGGCCAAACCAGAAGTTGTTTTTAAAAGAAAGGGCGTCAGCACAATCTTTTATTTGAAACACATTCTGGGTGGGCATCTTGCTATGCATTGCAAAACCTGCGGATGGGTTGTGCCGAAAATACTACACAAGGCGCATTCCCAGTGTAATCTAGAAAACGCCTTTGACCGGCAAATAAGTGTACATTGGCCAAACCAGAAGTTGTTTTTAAAAGAAAGGGCGTCAGCACAATCTTTTATTTGAAACACATTCTGGGTGGGCATCTTGCTATGCATTGCAAAACCTGCGGATGGGTTGTGCCGAAAATACTACACAAGGCGCATTCCCAGTGTAATCTAGAAAACGCCTTTGACCGGCAAATATGTGTACATTGGCCAAACCAGAAGTTGTTTTTAAAAGAAAGGGCGTCAGCACAATCTTTTATTTCAAACACATTCTGGGTGGGCATCTTGCTATGCATTGCAAAACCTGCGGATGGGTTGTGCCGAAAATACTACACAAGGCGCATTCCCAGTGTAATCTAGAAAACGCCTTTGACCGGCAAATAAGTGTACATTGGCCAAACCAGAAGTTGTTTTTAAAAGAAAGGGCGTCAGCACAATCTTTTATTTGAAACACATTCTGGGTGGGCATCTTGCTATGCATTGCAAAACCTGCGGATGGGTTGTGCCGAAAATACTACACAAGGCGCATTCCCAGTGTAATCTAGAAAACGCCTTTGACCGGCAAATAAGTGTACATTGGCCAAACCAGAAGTTGTTTTTAAAGAAAGCGCGTGAGCACAATCTTTTATTTGAAACACATTCTGGGTGGGCATCTTGCTATGCATTGCAAAACCTGCGGATGGGTTGTGCCGAAAATACTACAAAAGGCGCATTCCCAGTGTAATCTAGAAAACGCCTTTGACCGGCAAATAAGTGTACATTGGCCAAACCAGAAGTTGTTTTTAAAAGAAAGGGCGTCAGCACAATCTTTTATTTGAAACACATTCTGGGTGGGCATCTTGCTATGCATTGCAAAACCTGCGGATGGGTTGTGCCGAAAATACTACACAAGGCGCATTCCCAGTGTAATCTAGAAAACGCCTTTGAGCGGCAAATAAGTGTACATTGGCCAAACCAGAAGTTGTTTTAAAAAGAAAGCGCGTGAGCACAATCTTTTATTTGAAACACATTCTGGGTGGGCATCTTGCTATGCATTGCAAAACCTGCGGATGGGTTGTGCCGAAAATACTACACAAGGCGCATTCCCAGTGTAATCTAGAAAACGCCTTTGACCGGCAAATAAGTGTACATTGGCCAAACCAGAAGTTGTTTTTAAAAGAAAGGGCGTCAGCACAATCTTTCATTAAAAAAATTCTGGGTGGGCATCTGGCTATGCATTGCAAAACCTGTAGAGCCTCAACACCCTGCCAGCTGTTGAGGCTCAAATGGGGTGTGCCCCTGATGTTTAGATCAGCCAGTCTAGTCTGAGCTAGAAGCTTTGTTGACTGCTGCATGTCATTTACCTCGATGAGGAGTTGACCAGTCCCTTGTTTTTTGACCTGATACGATTTTTCTAATATGGCTTCAAAATATTTTGCAATGAAGAAGACTGACTGCGTTGCAAGTGGCTGGTCTGGGCTCAGGGATCCCATGACAAGAAATCGGAAGTAATGATCCGGTTCAGAGAAAGTTAGGGATGGCAATGGAGGAAACGATACTTGGGTGTTGCCTCAGTTCAGAGACCAATCACGTTTGGGGGTTTTTGGACAATACCATATAGCATAGTATAAAAGCCGGGGATGGGGCACTTTCTCCGCTGGGGTTACCCTGATACATAGAGAGGTCCCTGAGCCCCCTCTCTGGTAAAACAGACAGGGAGCCTATCTGCCAGAGCTTGACCTGTGCTCTGACAGCTACCGTCTGTGGTTTCGTAAGCTTCAAGTGCAAATATTTTAAACGAATGTTGAAAATTACCCTGCACAAAACTAAAGTAATGATCAATAACGTCTGGACAGCACAGTGGTTTTATATAAGATGGCGATGCCGTGGAAGGGGTAAGTGAAATATCTACTTAGGCAAAGTTGTGACCCCGGATCCCAACCACGTGGTAGAGATAATTCGAAGGATTAGGATCAGGTGTAGTGCATTCGGCAGGCATTCTCAGATAATGAATGGCAGCCTACCATTTTCCCTGAAGAAGAAAGTGTATCACAGGTGCATATTACCAGTACTCACCTACGGGAGAAGGAACTTCGAGGCTCACTATGAGGATTACACTTATATTAAGGACGGCTGTGTGCGGAATGAAACGAAATATTATAGGCGTCACAATAAGGGACAAGAAGGGAGAGAAGTGGGTAGGGAATAAAATCGAGTTTAAGACATACTAGTAGAAATGAAGAGGAAATGAACGTAGGCAAGGCAGAAATGGGAAGGCAAGATATCCGTCGGTAATTAAGGGAAACAGAGTGGATCCCTACAGAAGGCAAGCGTGCCAGAGGTCGGCAGAATGTAAATGGGCAGATGAGATCAAGGGGTTTGCAGGAATAATTGGTCGCAGTTTGCGCAGGACGGGGGTAATTGGGGATTAGTGGGAGAGGTTGTTTCGCTGCACTGGGTGCAGATAGGCTTGTAATGATGATGATGATGATAATGAAGATGATGCCCTTCACCTTCAAACACATCACTACGGTAGAACACAGCTTATGTTGGGGGCTCGGGGTCCACGGTGTCGGCAATACCGTCACCAAGATTGCTCGAGGTGCCACGTTCGGGGGTTTTCTGTTTTGCATGTAAACATTCGTAGTATTAGGCAGCACAGGAACGAATTTTCGACGACTGTGGGAAATAGACCTTCTGTCCTGGATGTAACAGTAATAAGAGCAATAAATATACACAGGAGAGCTTCTTTGAAGCTTCGAACTGAATAACTATTTTTCATATTCAGTTACACGTCCACTAGCAAGGGGTGGATGAGTACCCGTTTATGTACGCAAACACAGGCCAGTGGTCTCTTTGCAGCCCGTGTTTAGAGCAGAGGAATACATTGGCTTAACCATTGTTTCGACTACGCTTGACATTACGCTTTTAACCATGTACTGACCCCCGGCACAAAATGCCAACGTTTTTTTTAATCTGAACTTTAATGCTTTATCCGATCACTTTCTGTAAATTCTATTCTTTGTTTAGTCGGCGATTTCAATCTTGACATTCGTTCCCCTCGAGACGATTGTGGGCGATTATCATATTACTTTGGCAAAATGGGGAATTCAACCTACCATATCAACATCCACAAGGAGAGAGTACTTTGATCCCATATTTTTAACATCATGTCTACACCTTGTGAACATTAGAGAACCCATACCTGAAGTCACCGCCCTGTTGTCAAGCAGAAAGTGGCTGACCAATATTTCGTCGGTTGTCGTCGTTTCTTTCCGGAGTCGAACAGGACACATCTTACAGTGCAGAAGATGGTTATGATTCACATAGTAAAATTTAATAAATGCGTGGCTTCTATTTATTGGAAAGGTTTTTTACAGAGGGTTACCTTTCAGGACGTGTATGCGAAATTCTTAGCAATATTAAAAGAACCTTAAGAAAAGCAGAAAAACCGTGCTAGTAAAGAAAAGCACCTTGAACAGCCCTTGGATAACAAACAAAATTCTTCAAGCTAATAAAGTACAAGACGCGCTTTCGGCGTGCTCTAAGCGCTCTTCTAATCCCGAGTTGAGGATGTTGCTTAGATCTATGAGAAATAAAGTTACAGCTCTCTTGAGATCGGCGACACTTTCGTACTTTAGCAAATCCTTCTACGAGAATAAATTCTGCCCCAGGAAAACTTGGACGACAATGACCCATATACTGGGCCGCAACACAAAACTGTCAATCGATGTAACAAATTGAAAACACTTCCGTAGTCTTGGTCACTCCATGCATGACTTTATTAACCAGTTTTAAAAACCTCCAAATCGGTCACAAGCTTCCTCGTGCAGCGCTCTGTCCCTTGAATAGGAACGCTTATTTGGCATACTTGCCTCCATTGTCTTGCACTGACTTGCATAACATAAAATTTACTTTCAAGCGGAGAAAATCACTAGGGTTACATTGTGTTTGCGTTATTTACCTACAGAAAAACCTCATAATATGCAACGTAATATTCTTTATCCTCAATTTTTTACGGAACATGGTTTCATCACGAATGAGCTTAAGATCGCCTGGTTAAGCTACTCTATAAGGGAGAAAGCTTTAAAAGAATTGAGAATTACAGACCGCTATCTATCCGGCCTTGAATGGCACAAATCTCAGAAAAGCATCTATTTCGTTCAATGAGACCTTCTTTCAGAATCTCAGTTTGGAATTAGTCCAGGACAGAGTACTACAATTCTTTTAGAAGGGTGCTGTGATAATATTTATTTTGCCTTCGATAGTAATGAGGTCTTTGTGCTCTTTTTCTGGATGCCAGCAAAGCATTGGGTTCTGTTTCTGATTCATTATTGATTCAAAACCTTCAATTTTGGGTTTTTGGGGTTCTTTTCCCAAAGTTGTAACAAACCACTTCCACTACCGGCCGCAAGTTGTGCGGAAAAGCGCTTTCTCGCGTTCTGGTGTTTTTTGTGCCACAGGGGTTTGTTTTAGCTGCATTGTTATTGGACGTGTATGTTAATTATTTGGATTCTGCCACAACAAAGAGTCGCCTGTTTCAGTATGCAGACGAAACTGTTCTTCTGTCTACTCACTAGCTTTATAATTTAGCGATTCACTCCCTTGAAACAGATGCAATCGCTGTTATGGACTGGTATTCTTATAACGCTATTTGTATAAGCCCACAAAAAACAAAACGTCCGTGTTTTTACTTTACGCCCATTTTACTCTATAACTCAAGGTGTATGGATGGGAATTGTAATCCCCTTCCATTCTTGACAAGCGCGAAATATCTAGGTGTGTATTTTGATAGCGACATGACGGGGAACACACCGATGAATTATGTTTGTAACCAGCTTCTGGGGGTAGGTTGCGCATTGTATATTGTAAGTTCGTTCATGCCAGTCCCAACTCACAAACTTTTCGTGCACTCACTCGCTCATAGAATTCTCAGATAGGGGATACTTTTGTTTTACCATTGCTTCTTCACCTGTCTTTCCAAAATAAACAACATATAAAAATATTGTCCTCAGCGGTGCCTACAATAGAGATATCCCGGTTGGCGTTGATTCCTGCACTTATTGCAGTCTGCCCACATTTGATGCCCTGTTTTTTCAAACGATTGTTTCAAAAACTTCTTGTACAGCTATTATTTGTCCCCTCATGTGCCGGTACAAACCTTAAGACAGAGTCCTCTATATTTGTCCCGCGTTGCTACACACGTTTTGGATACTATGTTAGGCCTCACTATGTTTAAAACATTTTCAGCTCCTTATCCGATGAGATATTTTCTATTTCTTCTCTACGTGGCCAAAATACACACCTGCGTAAAAGCTTTTCTGTTTTGTCTACCTCTAACTAATACCATTTATTTCCTGTCCTGACGGCCGGGTACGGCTCGGAAAGCCAGGCATGGCTTTGGCAAACTGGATATTGAATTGTTTATTTGAAGAAATGAAAACTATTACTTTTAAAATTACTATACATTTGCCCATGTGGTACCGGCGAAGATTTATACCTATTCCCACATACATACACAAATCAATGAAGAAAATACTACACCCATACATTCCTCTGCTACCACATACTTTCTAAAAGTTTGCATTCCAATAACCATACTCAATCTTTTTATAGGCGTTGTTGTTTAACGGCATGAGCCATAGACGTTTCAGAAAGCTTCGGTCATTTTCTTTGCACAGCGCCGACAAATGCAGGTACTTCTTTGGTAAGCGTTTTAAACCCCCGATGCGTTATGTATACAGTGATTATGCGCAAACCGTGCATTGGGTTTGTTTATTTGTGCTTTGCTTTTACTTCCCGGCTGCGCCAGTCTGCGTTATCTATTTGCCAATAGAGGCCCCTGTTCCATTCTTTCTTTCTGTGCCGCATTTGTTATCTCTTCTGAGAGGGAGAGCGACCCGAACTAATGTGAACAACCTACAATAATCTTCTTGGATCTACAATGTTCTAGATGTGAATCGACAGTTCGAGAACAACGCGCGCCGAAAGAAAAAAAAGCCTGCAGAGCAGACGCCGGGGTATTCCGATCGCGGACGCTCGCTTGCGTACGTCACTGTGCTGACTGCTGCTTCGCCGCCTAGGTATTTTTTGAGTTGTTAGGGGAGCACAAGTTCGCTCCAATAAACTTGTTTTCCTTGAAGACAAATGCTTCGTCTTTGACTTCGTAAAAATAATAGCTTCTGCGCAGAGCTCTGAAGAACCAATTTTTGACATCGAAGTAGTGTGTACGTAATAATCTTCACAAAGTTGTCATATAAATTCTATGAAACTTAGCTGCCGACTGAAAGGCTTACTCGACTGCATGATTATGCTTACTACAAAAAGACATCGGCGACCAATAGACTGATTAGTTCGGCTATGCTCTAAGCATGTCATGCAAATCTGAAAGAACTGAAGGAGAAGTGAGTGCCTGGCCAAGAACTGAGGACGTTCCTCTTTACGAGGAGTAAATTGCTTTGTCAAAATTGTCTTGTCTCACAGCGATACAACGCATTGCAAATAGAGTTTAAAAATATAGGTTGTTTGACCGATACTATCCGTTCGATGCATTAAAAATGATTAACATATTTAGAAATTTTGCCAATTTAGCAATATTTCATAGTCTTTTTTACGATAGTCATTCTGAAGGTGTGATCTTGATGTGGTAACCGCTGTACACCATGCAATAGTTCTACAATTCAATAACGTTCCAGTTTTTTTTGGATTTTGCATTCTGAACGTACACCCTTCCTATGCCCAATACATTATTGCGTCTATTGCAAGGAACCTAACGATAAAGGTTAAGTGGGGGTTACTTTTCTTTTGTTATATTAGTAAAGTATAAAAGAAAAATATACGCTGCCATTTCAGAACCCACTAAATGTAAGTTTTCGAACAACGTGTTTGCCCGGCGGGCATACCACTAGTTTGTTTTGCACTGTCAAAGTTTGCAAGCTCACTTATGTCCCTTTCATGTTGTTTTACAGCTGAAATCATATTCAATAGTTTAACTTCACTTCAATAACCCAGACACTTACTTACAAAAACTTCATTTTAAAGGATAGAGAGCGTTACACATAAGCAGATTTAACGACCACAACATTGTAATTTTTATTAGCAAAATTCAGAAACGTACACTAGGTAAAACCATGCTAGTTTTAAAATTAGGTGCTGTAAACGGACAGTGCTGCGTAGTGACGACTGGGTTTATCGTTTCTTTTATCATAAAATCGGCAACTTGTTTTGATGCATTGATGTGTGTAATTGTCTTATCTAGCTGCGTCGAAGAAGTCATGCTAAACGTCGAGAGGAAACGAGTTCGATTGATTGATTGTAGGGTTTAACGCGCCGACGCAACGCAGGCGATGAGGCGCGCCGTAGTGGAGGGCTCCGGGTTAATTTTGACCACCTGGGGATCTTTAACGTGCGCCGAAATCTCGTACACACGGGCGTTTTTGCTTTTCGCCTCCATCAGAAAAGCGGCCGCCGCGGCCGGGAATCGAACCCGCGACCTTGTGCTCAGCAGCGCAACGCCTTAGCCACTGAGCCACCGCGGCGGGTAGGAAACGAGTTCGGAGGGAAAGACTTTGTGTGGAGATAATGGGACAACCTACTTAGGAAGGAATTGTAAGCTTACCTTGAGTTAGTCTCAGGTTGTGTTGGCGTCAAACAATCAAAGTTAATATATGCTGCAGCACGTACCACAAATAACTTATATTCAGAAAGCGTGAGATCACAACCCTGCAATGAGGTTTTTGGATGGATACATTTATTTTGTTTTTTTTAAGGATAAGCCAGGAGAAAATGGAAGGTTGTTAGACAACAACAAACAGTGTTAGAATAGCACAAATGTGTTCGTTCATTTTTCTTACTTTATTACGTTATGCAGAAACACAGCAGGATATGTCCTTGATAGCAGGTTATGCAGACAAATAGCAGGATATGAGTAGGGGAATGTTTTCATGTCGTATATGATCAATGAGAAAGTAATGAATTAACGCCTAAAATATTGTTTTACGATGACTGTAACAGAACCATAAGAGTTAATATAGCAATGCTTTTGGTTGGTATATTTACCACATATAAAAAATTCAGCATTAACCCGTTTCAGATAACATCATATAGCACTGACATTTAGCGTATGTCATGGCTCGAACGAGGTGTTATTTTTAGAATGTGCTCTCCTATGCTAATCTTATCATGTTTTATTTTTCACCTGAATCAGACCGATTTGGCGTCGGAAGCCAAAGAGCAGCGGTATTCAGCTTCCCCAGTATTCGGAAACTAAACTTTATTGTGGTGTTTTGTCTGTATTTTGTCTGGTCATGCAGAAAAAGGTTTTTCGCGTTTGTTACACCTTCAAAACAAATCTAAGATATTGCTAGCCATTATGAATTGCCTATAATTTATTCGCGTGTATTTTTGTAGTCACCTTTAATATATCGGCAAATATATTGTTACTTGGCGACGAGGCAAAGATGAGATGAACATTGGATGCTGGTACAGCGATGTATTTAGAAGGATGATCTATGTACAAGCCGCCATGAAAATGCTCCCGCCAGCCACCTCCTGTTCGTCGTCTTCGTTGGCGGGTTATGTGGCTATTGGGCAAGGTCCAAACACGTGCTCCGGGGCAATATGTCTGAATTTTTCACATTTTTTGGCTTCTACTGCTCAGCTATTCTTTACTGACCCCTTTATTTGCGAAGCGAGCCAACATTTTACCCTCTAAAGCATTTACGCTTTCTCTATGAATATTTGGTGTCTTTGTTACCCCTTCTATAAAAAGGGTAAAGTGCACTTGCCATTTCACTTGTATTTATTTTATTTTCTCTTTATTCCTATTGGCTTACAACTGCCCACTGTAATTGCCGACCGTCCTAACTACTTTCCATGGCTATTGTTTGCTTGAGCAACTTTTCTTCCCCACCTAAAATTTTAACGACTTTTATTTGTACCCTTTCTTACTGCCTTTTTAAAATTATTCACCTAAGTTTTTGCACGTCTTCTTCACAGCTTCGGCTCGCTCCATTCAGCAACTTTTTCATAGAGTTGTGCATTACATCTCTTAAGCCTGTGTGTAAAGAATTTTTAATTTTTAATGCTGCTTAGTGGGAGCAATTTTTAATTACCCAACTCAAGAAGACTTACTTTTTAACCTGTTTTCTAGATCCTTTAAGAAAACCTGTTGTATAAAAGAATTCAAATATTCGCTGTAATTAGTATTTTCTAGAATAATATTTTTGTGGCTACATTTAGCAGACATTTCATGTTCGCATCGTTTTAAATCATTACCATGCCTAAGTTGTGGAATAATTTTTAAGGGACCTTGCAACACTCTTTGTTCAGTGCAAGTAAACCTGTGCAACGGTTAGATTACAGTGCCGGGAATACCTGAGCCAAGTATTACACGTGCAAGTAAAGTGGTGAGCGCGCACATCGCTGTGAAAGACACGGAAATACCAACAGCGCTCTCTTCAGTTCTCCTTAATATGCACCCTTGGCATGGCCTAAGAGACGTAATTGAGGACATGGCTCTCGGGTCAGCTGTCACTGGTCAACTTCGCGGCTATTTTCTGTCATTTCCGCCGTCGTCAGAGCTGTAAAAAAAACTCTAATATGCTGAACCTGTAGGCACAGTTTTGTCATTTCTTTTGTGTTTTGAGTGCACGAGACGTTTGAGTGTTGAGCTCAATACTTCTCTTTTTACGGGACCACTCTACAACAAACTTTTAATGCTTCAAAAATGCCCTACCATCCCGATCGCGCGCTTACGCGAAGGCACCTGTGCCTGCTTTTTTGTGTCACCAAACCGGAAATAGTCCCTCCACGTTGCGGAGAAAAGGACAAAACTGCTCGTCCTGTGATATATCAAAGGCTGCAGAAGAAAGCGCTGCGAGCCGTGTTTTTCTCCGGGAGACAGTGCGCGGCTTTCACCGCGTTGTCCGCTGTCGAGTTGAGAGGGATAGATTATGCGCGATTTCTCATTGCGCGTAGTTTCGTTAATGGTGAACGGATTTTCATAATTCTTGCGAGTTGAGATTGCTGGAACAACCGACTTTACCCTATAATACATTCCTAGAAGTTGATAGTAAGTGTTGCAGGGTTCATTTAATGTGTTACTGCAGCTTTTCCCTAATCGTAAAATGAATACAAAAAATTTTCTAAAGCTGATTAACTTTTTTCTGAAGATAAGCTCCCAAATTCTACATTCTGACGTTTAGAAATGTTTGTGCACTCACGTTTATTGGTGAGACACGGGAGAAGCTGTTAGGTAAGAAACCAAAAACCTAAACAGCTACCTTCATCCCGTGTTTAGAGGCCTTCAAACACCAGTCCGTATTTTCGGTAAGGCAAAAAAATATTCTGCACTGCTGCGAATGTGTTATAGACAGCTTGAGCTAAGTGAGATAGAATGAAAAAAAACACATTTGCATGGTTAAAATGGAAGAGCGAATTTTGGGTAATGAAGGCAAAAGCTGCAACATGTTTGGAAACAAGAACACTTGTAACCGAGGCACGCGGTGAAAATTTGAGGCAGCAATAAGCGGAATTTTTTCTGCTCGAAAGTCAATGATCACCCCGCCTTGATTAGAACGTTCTTATTGAAATCGGAAAAATATTCAAGGAATGCGAAAATAAAATACCATTACGAATAGGAGGGCATGATAATGGCGTATAGTTGCAACAAAAAGACACAAAATGTGTTGCAAAGAACAGAACATTTTTAATATAGGCAAATGCAGCGGGCTTTATATTCCAATAAAGTCACTTGCCATCGTCTGTGAAAGTATATTTCCTATAGAAATTTGCAGCATCTCTGCACAGGGCGTGGACAAAGTGACGTAAAATTGAGTGAATAAAGTAAACTTTCAAAGGCGAAGAATGCCGATGAACAGGCGCGTTTCGGACCCAAACGCTGCGAGTTATTTTCAACTGAACGTAGTACTATAAAGGCGGGCACACGGCACAGGCGGACAACTGCGCGGGGGTTATTGATTTTTCGCGAATCTGTGTTTCTGGTCACCAGCTAGTGGCTGTCGCGAGCATCGCCCTGATCATGTCCGGTTACAGACTTCACCATGACACAGCTCTCTGTTTGTCCTCGTAAATGCACAGTGGTCGTTTTCACATCGGCTCTATATTTTATACCTAATTACGCCGTGCTATTTGGATCAAATATCGGTTTTTGTATTATCAATGTGTGGGCGAAGGTGATTCACTCCGACCGATCCCGATTTTTTATCGAAAGGTGCGCTTTGCGCCAATTTATCGAACTTAACCTCCTCCGGTGCCACGTGGACAATCTCAGCCTAAGCGAACCCAGGGCTCGTTTGGCCTAGCCCGTACATTCGCCAATGACATGGAGACTTCCGCTGAATTAGCGGAAACTTCGAACTCCAAAATGTGTGTGCAAGTTCAGCGTGAGGATATTTTGTCCGAACAATACCCCATTAAGCTGGCTGGACCCAGGCTGGCGATCGCTTGTCAAGCTTTTGGCAAGGCGCTTCAAACGGTAAGCCTAACCGTCAAGACGGCAATACCAGTTTGAAATCGAAGTTCTTCACCAACTCCGTGTATCGGTGATTCCTGCGGCATGCATGCTCGCCATGCCTACGGAGGAAATCACGATAGTAGTGAGGCCAAGGGGCGGCTTTGACGTTCTCAAGACTGGCGCAAAAAACGTCAGCGCGAAGAATTTGGCAGCGGCAGGCATCGCGAGCGCGGCGGGGCCAAGGGACACTATATACCCCAACTTCCAGGAACACATCATGGTAGTGTGTACTCCAAGTGAGGAAAACGCAGCAAAATACGCCTGAATTCCAGCGATACAAGTAAAAGGCAAGCTCCACGAAGTTGGCGCTTATCGCACGGCGCCCTACGACAACGTCCAGGGTGGGATACCGGGTATTGCGACAGACCACAGCGCCGCCCGTCGTCCTTAAATCGACAGGAACATCGTGAACAATCGCAAACCCCTCGCGGTCGGGGCCAAGCGCATCGGAAACACGACCAGGGTTATCTTCGGGTTTCAAGGTCCCAGGGTGCCGAACTTCGTTCGTTACTGCGTAACCCTAATGCGGTGCAGCCTGAATCACAAGCAAACAGACGTGTGTCAGCAGTAGAGCGAAGTGGGCCACCGGCGCGACGTACGCCCCACACCACCATCTGCGCTTGTCTTGGGTGCGGCGCGACCACCCCCACGGAGGAGGACAACACATGTACCCCCATGTTTAAACTGTGCGGAGGCACTAGCCAAACTGGCAACCCACTTTGCAAGCGCAAATTCAAGACGCCATACGTCGTCCGGCGCCGGCAGTGGAAGCGTCGCGCCTCCGAGCAGCAGCAGAAACACCAGCAGCTATCGCCAAACTCGTTCCCAGGCCTGTAAGGGTCACGTTCCCCAAGCAAGTCAACGACTACTTCCCGAAGTCGCGCATCATCACGAAGAAATAGCAGCTGCGGCAAAAACAAGTGGACCCTCAGCCGCAACAGGTCACAGGCCGCGACCGCCTGAATTGGGCCGACGTAATTAAGAGCAGCAGCAGCAGAAACACGTCGACCACGCCGCCACCGAGGCGGAATGATGAAACAAAGGACCGTCTCAAGGCAGCAAATGACTCGCTACGAAAACGAAACATCGAACTGGAGCCTGAGTTAACAACCTGACCAAGAAAATCGCCGAGATACGCAAGTTGCTGCGTATATCGAAACCCGCCGCTCAAAACCCCACCTCCGCACCGACGCTACCCCCGACTCAGTCACCACCAACCCCACCTCCCGTCACAGAATCAAGACCGCAGATTATGGCGGAGGAGAAAACGTGAATGACCGATCACTAAGACGAAATGAAGGCTCATCGCGTAACCAAGAAACGTGCGGTCGAGTAGTGGAAATCCGGCAAAGAAGCGGAACAGCTCGGAGCAACAGTTGAGGCCAAGCTAGAATCCAAGTTTAACGCAAGATTCAACAAGGTAGAGGGGCTCATTATCACGTCTTTCAAGAAAATCGAACCAAACTTCGAGTTCATCGAGCAGACCTTACGCCCAATCATGCGCAACCCGATCTTTGCACCAATCACCGTGAACCACCCTTATAATCAAGAACAACGGCACTACATCCGAACGCAATCATGGCCGCCAACCCAACAGCAGCAGTAAAGCCGCGTTCGGATCTCATGATCTGCCAGTGGAATTGCCAGGGGTATCGCTATGAGGGGGGGGGGTGGCCCTGCCTTTCGGGCATTAGCCTCATTGGTAAGGGGGGGGGGGGTAGAACTCTGCCTCTCCAGTTTCTTTAGTGGGCGTCGAGAACTGGAAGGCGACTGCCACTAAACTCCCGTTGCCCATTCACTCCCCTCCAATATAAGTTTAATGTGGCAAGGCAAGAAGGATTATGGCATTCAAAAATGCGTGGGGAGCAAGCTTGTTCCTTCCGGCACGGTGGGAGGGAGTGACAACAAAGATGCCTGTTCCCGGCGGCGCTTTGCTGCGCCAAAATCTCGACTCACTGGCGTTTATCTTTCCGCCTTCATCTTAACTGCAACCACCCCAGCAGGGCGTTCATTGTCACAGAAATTCACTTAAAGCCCAGAGCTTCGCGGTAACGCAGTGCGGCTGGTGCTGGGCGTTTCTGCATTCTACTGCGCATGAAGGCACTGCGATGGAGTACGTTTCCTCTCGAATCTAAGAAAGGGAGACACACACGTTTCCAATAATTTCTGGGTTCCTGTCTTCTGCCCTCCGTGAGACCTGACGAAGATGTCTACTGGGAAACATGTGAACTGTAGCGTCACTGCTTTACCTGCACGCGGAAACACCCCTATCCTCATTCTCACAGGAAAGCGTTCTCGAGTAGAGACCGGGAGAGTAAAACCTATTTGGACTTCCGGTTCAGGGCAAGTGGAAAATTTTGTTTCTCAATTGCAATGGACCCTTCTCCAGTGCAGCTCCTTTTAGCAGCCGCCACGGCGAACCTAAATTGGCAGTAAGGCGAGCCCACAAAATGTTTGGACTCGGGAAACCCGTGCACAAAACACCCTGGTCCTGCAATCCTTCCCGCATCAGACGTCACCCGTGGCTTTCGCATGAATGTCACAGTAGCAGGCGCAAACTCGCGCGACTAATCTGCGTTGACCGAAGCACCCTTTTTTCTTTACATTTATTCATTTTCGTTTCTCACTCACTGGAAGCAAAGTGCTCGATGTACTGTGCCTCGATCGAGGTGCCTGGATAGTAGGGTGGCTAGAATGGGAAGTTTTGATGACAGGCGAGGAAAAGCTGGCCCTCTTTCGCGTGCATGCCGCGCGGCGGCGCTGTCGTCAAGGGCGCCGTCAGCTCGCGAGGCCGTTCCCCCATTCTCCGTGCTAAGCGTCTCTTCCACTACCCGGCAGGGACGCGTTACCGAACTCTAGCAATTTTAGCTCATGCCACAGTTCTTCAGACAAGGCAAGGCTTGTGTTACGCTGCCGCTTTCATAGGGTTTGCGACAGGGCTAAATACAGCTGAGTTTTACGCTGGCAGAAACAAGAAGACGTTTGAGAAATGCCACATTGAAGCCGCTGAGCGGGAGCTTATCTACGGTACAGCGCTTATGTGAAATATTGGTTTTTTACTGAAGTGAGCGCTACACTATCTGGTAGAATCATGCGGTATGCTGATTCTTTCCACTCGTTTTCTGTTGTCATTGTTGCTGTTGGTGGTGGGCGTAGTCACGTACGAAAGCAGGTAACTGATTTCGTTTACACCTTTTAAATCACCATTAAATTATGGCATACGTTGTAATGCAGCGCCGTGGAGTCATTTCATTGTTCGTGTAGTTCAAAAACCAAACAGCTGCAACATGTTCCTGGTCCAGTAAACTTTATGGCGTAAGCAGAATGCAGTTCAGTTCTGCTTCTTCTTTCACGTTAGGGAAGCCTGATTCCGCATTTGCTCTCGTTCTGTCTATAATCAAAATGTACATAGAAATAAAATGTGTGTAGCACTCAATTAGCGGGGTACTATACTACAAAACTCGATATACCAAAACCCAATCTAACCGTAAATTCCGATTCCCCCGCAGGTGCTTATACGGCTCAATGCTTTTATGAACCTGAACTAAAGAAATAGATTCCCCTCCACTCTCCATTTGATTAAGTATTTCGCGCTACATATAGATCTAATAATGAGAAATTTGGAATGTGTTTCGACAGGACGTCACGAAGATAATTGCGCAACGTCAGAAAAAAACAAGGCATGTAATTTTGTTTTCACAGAACTTTAGGTGATAAATTACTTGACAATCCTGTAGTGCACGGCGTCGTGGCCAGCACCCTTTTCACAATCTTGACGGTAAAAGACGCTATCATCCATATCACTTCTTCTGTATTTGTGTCGAAGAAAAATAACCCCAAGGAGGCGTGTGTTCTGCGCGAGAATCTGCAGGAAGCCCTGTTTATTTCGTTCACGGATATGAGAGCCAAGAAAGTTTCGCTCAGCGCGGAGGTGGCACAGCAGAAAGCGCTGTGTTTGGCGTCCCGCTTGAAAATGAAAAGAGCATTTCTAGCGAGAAATCGATTTCCGGGTTCATTTCTGACTACGTTTTAAGATTTTAGCTGGAATCGACAGCCTGTAACTAGAAAAATTCTTAGCCTAGCTAGGAACGAATATTTACAGCTTGCGGCATTTTTTCTTCTAGCTGGACTGATAAATGCTAAATAGAAGTAAATGTGAATTCAGCTAGAAAACTACTAGAAACTGAATTTCTGGCTAGGAAGTCTTCCTAATTTTAGCCAGAATATTTCTAGTGAGCGAAATTTCTGGTTTAATATTTCAGCTAGAAAAAACATGTTGGTGCAAAGACATCAAATCAAGCCTTAGCTGGCTCATTAGTTTCACCGCGCACTCTTAGTTCATCACTTAATATTCGTCAGACGAGCGCCGTGGCCGCCACAGTTGCGATGTCATGGTAGCTGCTGGGATGCGACTCCTTTTAGCATGAAATTAGGCATGAATCAACTGCTTGAAAAATGAGAGTCCCAATCCTTATTTTACGAACCCGATTTAACAATAACATTCGCGGTTCTCGATGACTTCGTTACATAGGGTTTTAACTGAATGACTTACTAGTTGGAACTACTTATCTCGAGTCAAAGGCTTTGTCTTATCGGCCCGTGGAATAGCACGCGACCACTTCAAAAACAGGTCTTGACAAGCTGGTGCACGGAAGAGCGACCCTTTTTCGGAACAGGAATTGTATTCGGAATCGCGCCCTTGCACGCAGCACCACCTCTGAGTTTTTTTTATTTTAAGTAGGAGGCATCTTCGCCACCGCACATCAGCAGTGCAGTCATACAGGCAACATGCAATATTCTGCAGCAAAACGCACCGCGAACAGTCCGGGCCCAGGCGCTAATAGACAGGCTGGGCGCTGGAGTGGCTTTCCCCCGCGGAACGCTGGCGGAGCCCCTGACGACAGCGCCCTGTCTTGCCATAGCGACACGCACGCGCCGGGGGAACACTCGTCCGCGGTAAAGCTGCCGCGGTCATCACACCTTCCCATTGTAGCCACCCTATCGATAGGCATCGAGGCCCCCTATAGTTCGTACCACAAGCTGTGCTCCAGTCAGAAATCATGGCCCCCTATAATTCGTTTGAACAGCGCAAGTACACAAGGACGAGAAGTGGACAGGACACAGCGCAGACTAACAGGCGATTTATTGCATACAAATACTTAAATTCATATCTCCGTGGCAACAAAGGAAGGGAAAGGGTCCTCGTCAATTTGCGCTGTTCAAAAGAATGTCGTACCAACACGCCCGAGCTTATACCTTAGGGGGCCCCTATAGTTCATACCACAAGCTGTGCGCCGGCCTGTGCGCCGGTCAGAAATTGCCGGCGCCGCGGCGCCAGTGTTCCCACCTCCGGCGGAGCCGTGTGTACGGTGCAAGGGTCACAGAATCGGCGGCTGCGCGGCGCGAAAAAGCGAAAAAAAGGAAGAGGAAAAGGAAATATGCAAACATTGTGGGGAGTTCCAGACATTTCGGGGCTGCACGTCTCGGTGTGGGCATTTCGGTGCACGGGATGTCCCAGGCATAATCTTTTAACATTTTAGCTGTAATACTTTCCTTCCGTCAGATGATTTAATTTTACGTCCGAGATTTGTATTTGGGCCGCACTTCGAGGCAAAGAACGCTAAATCTAGGCGCTGCATCAGCGCGTAAAACCAAATTTTGAAAGTAAATGTTAATAATTATAGCTGTATGCGGGTGGTCGTTTTAGAGCGCTCTGGAGCAGCCCGGAAAGCGACTCTGTGTTCTGTTGGTCGTCTCAGAGCGTCGTCCTCCACTCCGAGCGCCTCCGACTGCTCTGACTACGCCAAAGTGGGAGCGCCGCCAAAATCTGGAGGAGATCGGAGGAGACCGCTCACCTGCTTCGTCGGCGGCCTTCGCTGAGGCCTAGCCAGCTGTTTGTTGTGGGAATATTTCGACGTTTTTCCTTCTCGTGATATTAGCATTTTCGCCTCGTGTCTAAACGGAGACGCCTATTCAGTGAAGGGGAACCGTCTCCGCTGCTTCTGCAGATCGAAATCGACACCGAGGAGGACAGAAGCTCAGACGACGACAACTCGCACGTTTACGTGACGAAGTTCGACGAACTATTCGCCGCACCGCTTCCTCTGTTCAAAGTGCAGAAATACTTTCGCAACCTTGGCTTGGAGCTCACGCGTCTGATCTGGAGCCCGCAATTTGTAAAAACAACTTGCCGGCCTAGCTGTTTGCAGTTGCCGTGTTGGCCGCACCGCGGTGCCACGGTCGTGTGCTGCTCCAAAATCGAGAACGGGTTCAATTGGGGAGCGGTGACTCTTGCTCGGAATGGGGGAAGTGGCCTATCGGTGGACTCGGAGTTGGAGTATCAGAGCGACCACCCGAATACAGCATAAAGTTGTAAATTTACTTCGCTTCAACCTTTTTTCTTACTTTTCCAATCACGTGAACAACTTTATATTTTAATTTAGGTGTTACTGAAGGGCTTTCGCTTCCCTATACCCACCGCTGCAAGACCCTGCTGCTTTTAGTACATTCCTACTTCTTCCTCCCCCTTCTCCGTCTGCTAAACCGCCGCGAAAAAAAGAAAGGAAACTAGCTAGCTTAAGCGCGCTTCCATGCCTTTTAATAATTTTCTCTGTTTTGATTGTGTCTTGCATTCGGTGTTGGTTCTACTAAAAAACTAGCCATTTATCGCACTTACTGTGGAGTAATTGAAGGGGTGGGGTGGTGAGGGCTAAGCACTGCCGGGTTACAACCCCCTTGTTAGACAGAGGGGGTGGCATTTGTGCTGCTACATTGTGTTAACTGGACATCGAAAACGTGAAGACCACTTCCTCAGCTGTCGCCAAACCGGCCTATTCAATTTTTTTCTTCTTATAATAGAAGAACTCGAGGAAAGTCGGGCCAGTCCATGAAATGCGCAACCTGAAGGGTTAATTGGGGATGGGGCCACGGAAGACGAAGAAAGAACTTGTGTTCGGTACGAAAGCGACGAGCGGAAGTGAGCTTGTTCCTCGATGGGAGCTGAAACAGGCGCCAGCGATGCTGTCATTGTGTTCTCAGGGGCTTTTCTGGTAGCTTTTATTGCGCTTAAGAGAGGCATGGAGATTGTGTAGCTTTTTCTTCCCTGCGGTAAGGGTTCCGAGACCGCGAATTCAGCTAGCCCTGCATGATTTTCAGGGGAAGCGAGAATAATATGACTGAACAAGAGTTCTGTGGGAGATTGAAACTTCAAAACGCGAGACACTGCCGTATATGAAAGTAAGCATGTAAATACTAAACAATGTTGCTTTGCTCGTACACGGGAATGAGTAATATTTGTCCGTACACGATTCATCACCATTGAGGAGAAATAGAAGCTTCAGGTGTTTCCAAAAAGGCCCGTTCTTCGTGCACGGCAATTTCATAGACTCGTCCGTCAAAAAGAAAAAAAAAGCTGGCGACAACCATGCTTGCAAATTTAAGTTAGCGTGGCAGCGCAGCCTACATAAAACTCTTGATAAGGTTTTCTGAATATTCTGAGTGTTTGTAGAGCTGCCTTATCCTTATAGTAGAAGTCTTTCATGCTGAGAAAATCACCTACAGAATGCAATATGCCACGGTAAACACCAGCTAATTGCCTTAACTGATCTGCATAATGCAAAAAAGCGAATATAAATTAACGCCTTGTCATAAAATAAAAAAAACATTTGAAAAAAAATTGAAGCAGCTGGCTTAAATAACCGGTATTTCCAGATCGACCTATTGGGCAAAAATATAGAAACGCTCATTTTAAAAAAAACTCGCAATATTTAAACATGGTGTAGCGGTATCACCCTTATCATCACTAAAGAAGCGTTCATCATCAACATCACCGATGCTCCATCATCATCATCATCATCTAACACGGGTTCTGGCGTGGGCAGTCAGAGCCACGCGCACAAAATAAAATTCAGGTTCCTGTTGCTGCCAGACGTCTGGTACAGTCTCTGTAGGTGGCCGAGCGAAGCCGACGCATCCAACCGATGCTCCGTCGATTACGGCTAATTTAACAGGACTTGTGCGCCCCGGGCCCGCATACCCTGTCTCCATCGAACCTCCCACAACCATAAATCCCGCGGATGTTGGATTGAACGCCACAACCTCGGAGGACATGGATCTGCAGCTTCCCAGTACCTCGACCGACGAAGACGCCATGCTAGGCTTACCGACAAGTACGGCACTGGCCGTGGTCGTTCCAGTGGCAAATTCAGACGCTGTCATGCGCACACCACTGCGCATGCACGAGAACCCTTTCGCTACTGTCTCCGCTACTGAGCTCCCGCAAGACAGCGAAGGCAAGTGCGATGTTTCCCTCCCTTCTTGCGTACGCATTGGGCCAACTGCAGCGCACGGCCAGAAACCCTCCCGGAGGACGCCTTCTTCACTGAACACGGGGTCCGCGTCTAGTCCCAAGCCTTTCGTTCGGCACGGCGGCGCACGAATTGGGCGGGCAGAACAACCCAACGTGGTCCGCTGCGGCCCTAATTGTCATGACGAGACAGATGACTACAGCTCATTTGATTCCGATTCAGATCCAGCAAATCCACTTGACTAAAACGAAGAAGGGTGGGAGACAGTCACTTCCAACGCCGTAATCCGGCTCGCAGTCAACCTGGCCTAGTCGAAGAACGCCGCGCGACTGACGGGTATAATGTTATTTTAAAACCTGAAGAGCCGTACAGAATTATGGACGAGAAGTTCATTCTACTCGACGCGGCAATTTTGAAGCACGTGAAGATTTCCTCAACCACGCCAAAAATGAAAGGTGATACGCGCATTCTGATCCGGTATCGCAATAGAAGCATCCAAGTAGCCGTGGATAAGGACGACTGCGGAGTACGAGATGCCCTTCTAACAATAACGCCACTTTTTAACAATGAAAAACCCACACCGTTTCAAGCTTACGAAGCCATAACAAGAAACCAAATACGGGGCACCATCCACAACGTGGGTGGAATGACAGCTAACGAGCTTAAGGCGAACCTAAACTCTCCAAAAGTGCAAAATCACCAGCGCTCGCCCTATTGGCGAAAAAGGCACGGCCCTGGTAACCTTTCAGGGAAGAAGCCTCCCTTTCAGGATCGGACTCAAATCGTTCACGATTAGAGTTTTCCCATTAAAGCCAACAGTCTGTGCTTGTCAGACCTGTCACAAGTTGGGACATGGGAAAGAACAATGTCCCAAGGCCGACAAACCGCGTTGTCTAAATTGCGGAGGCAAACAGCATGACAGTAGTGGAGAACGTTCCAACAACACATCGAAATGCAGGAACTGTGGTGGGAGCCGTCTAGCTACAGCCCGATACTGTCCCAAGCGCGTAGAGATCAACAAAATACTAAAGACCTGTCACAAGTTGGGACATGGGAAAGAACAATGTCCCAAGGCAGACAAACCGCGTTGTCTAAATTGCGCCTGCAAACAGTGAGACAGTAGTGGAGAAGGTCCCAACAACACCTCGAAATGCAGGAACTGTGGTGGAAGCCGTCAGCTACAGCCCGAAACTGTCCCGAGCGCGTAGAGATCAACAACAAACTAACAACGCGGAAATCGCCAGCAGACGCTAAACGAAACCAACGCTCAGGACAGAAAAGAGAGCAAGGCCCACTTTCGCCATCGCTTCAAGGACGTTCACAAATGGTGGCCGTCAGGCGCAGTGCCGATATAGCTTCAAGCAGCGTGCATTCAACACCCTCCAAAAAATCTCTAGGGAAGCTTGTAGATCGCGAAGAGGGCACGCTTAGTTTAGTGGATGCAGTCAAGAGCACTAACCGCAAAAAGCGCGGCCAAGAAAGATCTTTAAGTCGCGCACCACTGGAGAAATCGCCCCCGCTTGCGCACACTACATAAGCAAGAACTCAGCCTACTGCCAACTCTCACAGCGAAGCCCTCAATCTCCATGCAGTGCAACATCCGGTGAAAGTACTAACCACTAACCACGTACTAACCACCAGCCACAACCCATGCCTGATTATGAGGCGGTATTCTCAGCACGCCTAGCACAACTAGAGAGCAACATCATGACATGGGTTCAGACTATAATTGAACGCGCAATTGAAACATGAGTTCGCACTGTCATGGAGCGTCTCATGTTCAATGAAACGCTCCCTTTTTGGTGCTACATACCAACCCCACCGACGAACGGAAACTCTTTTTCTCTAGCGAATGCCAATTGTCCCAGACAACCCTTAAGCAGGAACCATGGCTCGCTCTCAGTCTCAAAGTAGCGCCTCAGGTATTGGTCGGGAAGCAGGGGGAGACATCCCGACCGTGATTCAGTGGAACTGCCATTCCCTAAAAAAAAGAAAGCAGACATAATATTACGATGGGGACTGTCACACAACGGCCATAAACGTGCTGTGCTGTGTTTACAAGAGGTAAACGAACCCATTCCACGTCTTCCAGGCTACGAAGGCTATGGTTTTCCAAAAGATCTGGGCACACGAGTACGTACAGCCATGTATGTAGATAGAACTGTGACACACACTAGGCTGTATACTTATCATTGATGCTCAAGCATCGCTAGCGTCACTGGATGCAGTCTTCAACTAGCGTCAAAAAGAACAATGGTCGTTTTCTCGGTATACCTCAATCCAGAAAATACCAGAAACAAATCTAAGCGCACTCCGGGAGACCTCAGCTTCATACCACACTTCAAGAAAGTCTATCGTAGTGACATAGTGCTTGTTTGTGGCGATTTTATTACCCAGCACATAGCCTGGAACTACACCAAGCGTAGCTTCCCGCGAAAGGCGAATTCTAGGTGATCTCGCCACTACGGACTCACGCTTCTGGATTTACCACAAGCTTATACTAGACCTGGATGGGACCGACGTAACGTGGGCCTCGCGACCAAGTCAATTTCGGTGGAGCCTTCTTGAGGATCACCTGGGTAGTTATCACCTCCCCACAGCAATGACTCTGAAGAAAGATACTACGTCAACGCGATGGTCTAAAAGGCCTAAAAGGGAATACAAGGTCCCTTATTGGGACAAATATCGAGCACTCCTGAGGGAATGTTACTCTATACAGAGCATATATGCGCTTACAGAAGCCATGGCTAATGCCAAACGCCAATCCACCAAAACACTTCGCGTCCCTTTCGACGATCCCGATCCCGAGCGACACCTTCTTCATTTATGGAACAGAAGAATATAAATACAGTATGCCTTCCAAGCCAGGGGACGTCTTAAAGCACTAAAAGCAAAACTGAAAGCAGTCCAAAGAGAAATCGAGCAGTATACCGATGAACTGCCGTCTATACAGTGGGCTCGAATGTGCGAAAAAATCAGCGGTTCAATTAGCTCTCGTCGAGCTTGTGGCGCACTTAGATCCATTCTGCTGCATTGTAGGACTGCAGATAAGGCAGCCCGAGTGGCTCTCAAAGAAGGTATTGGTTCTAAAGCGTTCGCAGATAAAGCGGCTGATGTCCTATTTTTACAAGCATCGAGTCCCAACTCCCTAACCTACGAGAAGGACGACACTCCAGCTGGCGAGGACGAACTTAACCAGCCTTTCACAATGGCAGAGCTCGAAGATGCCCTACGCACAATTAACACGCATGGCGCCCCAGGCGCAAATGGTATCACTGGATCGCGCATCAAGAACCTCCCAGAAGAATGCAAGGTGACTCTCCTTGCGGAATTTAATCGCGCCTGGAAAGAAGGCTCCACGCCCGACGGTTGGCGACACTCAATTGTAAAACCAATACCGAAGCCGGGCAAAGAACCTAACTGCCTGGGGAACTTCCGACCGGTATCCCTTATGCCGTGCTTCGTTAAACTTTTGTAGACCATTGTTAACGCTCGCCTTGTCTGGTGGCTGAAGGAGCGTAGCTTTCTTGCTCCCACACAATACGGGTTCCGCTCCGGTCTGACGACGCAAGATATCATGTTACGCCTCAAAGAAGACCTTCTTGACCCGTTGTCGATATGTCCGCATATGGTCGTAGGTGTTGACATTAGGAAGGCCTTTGATGGCCTTTGCCCACCTCGATCATGAAAGCCGTAAGAGAT
The DNA here is from genome assembly GCF_048455015.1 of Haemaphysalis longicornis. NCBI lineage: Eukaryota > Metazoa > Arthropoda > Arachnida > Ixodida > Ixodidae > Haemaphysalis > Haemaphysalis longicornis. Next base: position 49,748,392 of record NW_027526214.1, on the reverse strand, counting down.
CTTGGCTTCAAGGAGTATATGCACAATTTCATTGCCGCCTTCCTTCGGGATCGAACTTTCCAGGTCACAGTTGGAAGTTCCCTCAGTCGCTTTCATTGCAACCGGGTAGGAGTCCCTGATGGCTCTGTCATCAATCCTACGTTATTAAACGTAGCACAGGCGGCGCTTTCTGGAAGACTGGCCAACATCGAAAACGTCGAACATGCAATTTACGCAAACGATGTGACGCTCTGGACCAAGCAAGGTTCTTTACGTGCAGAAGAGCAGGCACTGCAAGCCGCCCTGGATACTGTCGAAAGCGACAAACACCAGAGAGGGCTAACGCCGGCACCCGAGAAGACAGAGTTTGTGGTCATCCACTGTGTCAGGAAAACCCCATGCAAGGATGAAGACAAGGCTACCGTCCACCTCACAATTGGGAAAAGGCGTATCCTTAGAAAACGCTCCATGCGCATACTCGGCATGTTTCCCTGCGAGCAGTGCATAGCATGCACCTGGTTTGGCCGGACAGTTTGTGGCACTAAACAAGTCATCCAAGTCCTACGAAGGATCACCAGCCGCACGCGAGAAGTCAAAAAGGACGAACTGCGACATTTTGCACGTGCATTTGTACACTTCCGTATCATATACGGAGCACCGTTCTATCTGATCACGCGCACGCAGCTAAGCCTTCTTGAGCGCCTAAATAATGAATCCAGGAGGGTGATAAACAGGCTTCCGAAATATACGCCCCTTCCGGGTCTCAAAAGCTGCAGCGCATTGAGCGACATAGCGGACCTAATGTCTACTCATGAACTCCAGTATATTGCGCGATTAAATCCACCAAAGCAGGCAGATTCACTCTGGAAAAAGTTGGTTTTGACATTTCGGCATTACCGCCACTCCCAGAAATATCTCCCCCCTGGGAGCACATCGACATCGCAGACTCCAAGGCGCTACCTCACAACATAGGACAAGAACAAACGGCAAGGAGGCAAGCTTTCGCAAGACGACACGACACCCAAGCAAGGCAACTCATCGATGGCAATAACCTTACTCGCAAGACCGATGTCATATTTGTATTTGCAGCAATCGGTGAGCAGGAGCAGCTGCCAATGTTCACCACGGCATGGACGAGCCATGATGCAACAACGCGAGGAAACAAACTCCACCTCACCCGTGAAGTCGTCAGCAGCTCCCTTGGAGAACTGTGTGCCTTTGTAGATTTTGCCGAGCACGTCAGTTTGGCTATACACCAAACAGGGGAAGGTTGCTCCCATCAATGCCGAGTCTACACAGACTCGCAGGAAGCCTATCGTGCCTGCCAGAACTCTCGCACTACTACCGTCGTTGTCAAGAATCTTCGTCTCCACATTAGCCACATCCGTGCTCTGGGACACGAGTCTAATGTACACTGGATGCCAGGACACACCAGAATTCCAGGAAACGGCCGGGCCCACCGACAAGCGGGCGCTTTACTTCTATCTGCGCAGTCAAAACCACCCGAGCGATTTTCCAGCCGGTTAGCCGACTACGCGGATACGCAAAATCAGTGGCTAGATCCCGCAATAACGGTATCTCTTGCCAAGCAGAACCGACACCGCTTTCTACGCCGCACATGCAATACACTTGGATCGTTCCACTCCTCCCAAGGCCTCTACCCGCTGGCAGACGCTCCGGCGGGTGCAGACTGCCACCCTCCTTACCCCCTACCTTTCGCAGCGCTTCCGAAGAAAGGAAAGCAGCCGTTCCCTCTACCAGCTCAACAACGGAATTTGCAGCCCATGTGGAAACCGGGCTGACCTGGAACACCTTCTGTGGTTCTGCCCGCTGTACTCGGATCCCATAGCTCGGGCCCTAGCCTCACTCCCGAGGGAGATAACGCCAAATTCAACTCAGAGCTGGGCTGCACCACCCGCGTGTACGACTGCAGCGGTCACCAACGAAGTCTGGCGGTTGCTAAACCAGTTTATGGATGTTGCAGAAGCTCCTGCCACCGGTTCCCGTCTCGGGCACACTGCCAGAACCACAGCCTGTCACTACTGAAGACAGTGATCAAACGACGAAACATTTACCTCTTTTTTTCTTTCACAGCAACCTTAGGTTGCATTAAAAATGTGAAGTAAACGTGTTCAACAACCACAACTCTCGCCTGATCGGCGCTCCACAATTGGTGATCCGGACGTGATTCAATTAGCGTTGCCCATCACCGGGCAGAAAGTGGAGCCATGGCTGACGGCGACGAGACCCCGCCTTTGCTGTCCGTTGCTGACTGTGACCAGACCCAGCCTACGCTGCCGGTTACGATCACCACATTCACCATCACGCCTCTGCTGCCGCCATACTAGGATCAAAATCCTACTACCTGCTTCCTGCACGTGGAGTGCAATTTTGATCTGGCCAAGGTTACGTCACAGGCGACGAAGTACCCCCGCGCCTACAAGCTGCATGCAGCACTGTGTAGGCTACATTGTTGTCGATAGAGCGCCCACTGAGGCCGCCTAACCCACCGCGAAGGAAAGCGAGAGTAGGCGCCAGGGCCTTGCGGTTGCACCTGCCGAGAGGGAAGACTGAAAGGTGTTTTCTGAACTCTCTTCATGATAAATTAGGCACCCTCACTGGGCGCTCTATTGACCGTGCTGCACGCAGCGTGCTGAGCCTCAAACACGTTTCTTCTTTCCTTCGAAATCCCTTTTGTGTGCACGTATGAACGCTGTGAACTGCCCGAAAAGCGAAAATAAAGACGTGCTGCCCTAGGAAGCGTAGCCGCTCCTCCCCAAGCCGCAAGCTGAAGGGGCGCCCTTTTGTTTATTTCGCCCGAGGCTACTGCCAAGAATGGCGGACCGGCGCTCCGTTTATGTTGGAGATCGCTACTAGAAAGAGGTCTGGAATGTGGAATCAGAAACACAATAACAACAAAGATGCCTCCCGAGTTCCACAGACGTAAGAATTTCAGCACTGCATGATATTGCCAGTATAACTCGGTCCCTTGAATTAGCAATCCAGAAATTCTGCTTACAGTGCTTCAGAACCCTTAATTTCGAACCCGATAAAGCATTGTTTGCGCTGTAGCAGGCGTCTGAAAGATTTTAAAGTTGCACCAAATGTATTTAGGCTACAGGGCCTAACTCTCCGTTACCCCTAATTCCCAGAAATTTTTATATTCGGCCTAATATACTCCTTTACGAATACAGTACAGTGAAATCGAGCTGTTTTTCTAAAGTAATGCTCCACTAGTGTTCCGGAAGTTTCCACTCCAACGAAGACCAACCATTACCACTAAATGTTTTTGTTTGCTAATAACTGAAGTGGAGACAAACCAAACAGCCACGCTAAAGGGGCATACGACAACGTAAACAGACAGCGGCTGTGGAGAATGGTGAAACTCCAGGAATTAGATGACGAGTTAATACAGTTCCTTACGGCAATCTATAAAGACAATAGAGTGCACCTTACTTGGTGGTAAGTTGGGCCTCCTCATTTGTTAATTGAAAGCCGCCGGTGGCTCACGTATCGGCGTCGCCACCCCTTGTAGCTAATATCTTGTGTCCCGCTTTTTCGTGTGTCAAAAGACGGGAGTGCTTAACGTGAGTACCTCTGCCGTCTCGAAGGTGGCAGGGTCGTTCGTCATGACGAGCTGACGGGAAGCGAAATGATGGTGTCTCTTAGTATCGAAAAGGCGCGCGGTGTAAGTTTGGAGAATATGCGACGCCGGCGGCGGCACTGGTCATTCACGGGTCGTTCGCCTCGAAGACGGTCGCCTGGGCCTGAAGCGCCTCTCCCCGTGTGACAGACGGCAGGCGACAGCATCCCTTAATCTGGGAGGGGATTTGCAACTACTCCCTCATTGTCTCGGCGCGCGCTCAGACGAGGGGGCGAGGCGTCGCGGAAGGACATTAGCCACGCGAAGACAGCTGTAATCCTTAGGCTGGCATTTGAGCAGAGGCCGCCCGCTCAACGTAATGCTGTGTCCACTCCGTACGGTCAGTGACTTTAGGCCACAGACGTCCTGTATTTGCTTGTCGGGTGCAATAGCGAGCGTCGGAAACGCACTATGAATGCAAAAGAAAGTGTTGAGTCACGTGACCGCAGGTGGGGACATGTGTGGGATTGGCTGGTCCGTGTGGCCAATGAATGGTTCATATGAATTGTTTAGAAAGGGTTTTTTGCTCTTGCTTGAACGACCCCTTTGGATGCTTTGTTTTCGACATCAAAATAGGAGTGTTGGGTTTTGGTCTTGGTCGGTCGAGAAATCTAGTTCAGTATAGATCTCGGCCGAACAGTTAAATAAACCTAATATCCAGCAAGGAAGGCAGTACTAATCCCTCACCCACTTCAAGCATCGGTCTTCGGTCATCAGAGCGAGTTGAGATCGTCCTCTCGGCCCGCGCACCAAAGAACATCATTATTTCGTCTTCATCTTTCGCGAAGAATATGAAGAGGCGAAATCTAACTGGCGAAGTCGACAGCATGGCCACAACCATGGGCTGGAGCTGGTGGGGCATTCCGGAGAGACTCCTTCAATGCAAGGTTCGACTCCGACCAACAATGAGCCCGACTCCAAGCATCGCCGATGCGGCACCTCTGCGGGAGGCCTCGCGAGCTTTGGCTCAGTGCGGCTCCAGCCGCGATTCAACGGAAACGGGCGACACGTCAGCGGGAGCGTCGCTAGCTACGGCTCATTGCGGCAGCAACAGCGATTCAACGGCAACGGGGCGACATCTAAGCGGGAGGCTCGTGAGCTCCAGCTCAGTGCGGCAGCCGCCGCGGTTCAACCGAAACAGAGCGACACCTCAGCGGGAGGCCTCGTGCGCTCCGCTTCAGTGGTGCAGCAGCCGCGATTCAGCTGCGACGGGGCGACACCTCAGCGGGAGGCCTCATGAGATCAGGCTCAGGGCGGCGAAAGCCGCGGTTTGACGAGGTGGCACCTAAGCGGGAGGAGTCGTGAGCTCCGGCTCAGGGCGGCGGAAGCCGCGATTGAACGAGGCGATACCTCAGTGGGAGGTCCCGTGAATCTGGCTCACGGAGCATGCCCCCTCCTAGCGCAACGGTTCTTCGAGCTGCTGCACCAGAGACACTGCGACCTTGCCGAACCCAGAGTGGGCACAGGTGGGCCCTGATTTGTTTTCTCCGGGTTCACCATGGCCACTAGGCAACGGGATGTCGTGGCACCGGCTGGAAGGTTAGTGCCAATGTGCTCGAGATCAAGAAGTTGAGAGCTGAATTAGCTCTGAAAAATGCTAAGCACGCTTTATAAAAAGCGAGGCTAGCGAGTAACCGGAACGCGGGTAGCCCGTCCGAATGGACGGCTGAGGAGATCAGGGTTCGATTAGCTCAAGGAAGAGCGGAGATTGCTTACAAAAAAAGCGAAGCTTTGCGGAATTGGTAAACTCGAAAATGATACCGATGTTTTCACAGTGTTCGTTCCCTCATGCGGGTTTCGAATACCACAGGATGAGAAGAGTGGGACTACAGTTGAGGGGACTGAAACCACTCCAGTTGTTTAGAAACTCCGTAGTGTTCCTACTGTGACAGATGAGATCACGAGATCTCGTGAGACTGCTGTCCCAGCTTAAGAAATTCTTTCTGTTGATGCGCACAATGTGCAGCTGTCTGTTGCCGAGGCAGCACAAGGAAGTGTGGAGAGTAGCACTGCTTCATTCGAAGAGAGAATCTGTGGCCGACCGCGAGAAGCCCCTCGTAGATGAGCTAGCGCAGATATCGAGTGAAGGTGTACAAAGCATGGCCTTCTCGGAGGAGGCAGAGGTAGTACAGGCGTCATGTGAGGTCAGAAAAATGGCGCGCCTAATTGTTGAGTTTGCGTTCCCGATTCATGAATGCGCCGGCGTCCCGCGGCGCCTTGCCCATAGATCGATTCCGACTGGCTAGAGAACGCGGGAGGCGGCGACAGGTGTCACGGCGCAGGTACGACAACGTCGTACGCGTTACCGCAATGTAGGGAGTTCCTTTTCTCCTGGGACCACGGGACACCGCGAGCCGCACCTGAATTCGTTTAGAAACAGCTGGTGGTGAAGGAAATGGGATCAGCTTCCGTGCGACGGTGGGTGTGTGCCGCCGTGGAAATGGGCATTCGCACTGAATAGTGTGCAGTGCTAGACAGCAACAGGTCAGTGTTGTTCAGCGCACACATAGTTGTAAGCGTGTTTTGCTATGTCTTCGTAGGGATCGCTCAGAGGAGGATTATTGTTAGTTTTACCTGCACTGTCACTCTCCCCCTTGTTGTCATTTGTTTCTGTGTGAATGTGTTGGTTACATTCAGCTGACGTAAGGTGTGTGATTTGCGAGTAGCGCAGCTTGGCGGTCTTCACCCTGTCTTTTTGAGAAGTAGAGCCGCTGTTAAAGCACGGTAGGGGGTTTACCTCGGGGCACAAAGGCACGTGTCTCTCATTATTTGCGCTCGTTGGCATGTGGTCAATGTGGGCCATGGAATGTGCTAGTGGGGCCCCCTTGTGGTGCTTGTGTGCGATCTAGTGTCTGAAGTACTGAAAAATGAATTGTCAATACATCGCATGTGGACAGCAAGTGATCCACAACCGGTTATGAACAATCTGTTTGCGCATTCTGAAAGAGCCGGTGTCCGTTAGTGCCTGAAGAAAACTTTCTATAAACCTTTGGTATTGGTACAGGACTAGCCTCATTTTGTGCGTTCGGGTTCCTTTAGGCGTCGGTTTCTGTCCTTAGACTGAAAGAATGCTCCTGCAAGCGCTGAACGTTTAAGAGTGGATCATATCATTCATTGAGTTGTCAAATTTTAACATTTATACCCTTCCTGGGGTTGGTTGCCTCTAATGGTAGAGGGTGCCACAAGTTTGTTCTCACGGGACCTGTAGTTGCGCACTTTCGTTTATTGTTTGATGTTGTGCAAGCCACGCCTAGGCCGAGGCACTAAGTGTGTCGTGTGGTGTCTGTTAGTTCAGTATGCCGGCTGTTAGGGTTGGTAGCGTTGGTGTCTGCGGTAGTATTGTGCTAATGTCTTCGGCAACGGGGAATGTTTTTACCGTGCCTATTACCAGGAGTGTTGCACGTATGGCTCTCGTAACTGCTTGAGTGTGTTTGGTTTAGTTCTTACTCTGCAGTAAGACATAACGAGAAGTGCTGGTTATGTTGTACGTACAGCTTGTGTACGGACAACATTCTTAGGGCGGAGGTGTAAAGTTCGGGCTCCTAATTTAATTAATGAAAGCCGCCGGTAGCCCACGTATCGGCGTCGCCTCCACTTATAGCTGATATCTTGTGTCCCCTCCTATCGTGTGTCAAAAGTCGGGGGTGCTGAGCCTGATTACCTCTGACCCGGCGGAGTTGGCTGGGTCATTCATGATGAGGAGTTGACAGAAGCGTAATAATGTCTCTTAGTGTCGAAAAGGGCCGCATTGTAAGTTCGTAGAATATGCGACGGCGGCGGTGGCGCTGGAAGTTGACGGGTAGTTTGCCTCAAAGACGGTCGCCTGGGCCTGAAGCGCCTCTTCGCATGGGACCGACGGCAGGTGGCAGCGTCCCTTAGCCTTTGGGGGGATTAGCCAAGACTCCCTCATTGTCCCGGCGCGCGCGCAGATGAGGGAGCAAAGCTTCGCTGGAGGATGTTAGCCCCACGAAGACCGCTGTAAGCCTTCGGCTGCTTTTGAGCAGAGGCCACCCGCTCAACGTAATGGTGTGTCCACTCGACGTGGTCAGTGACTTTAGGCTGCAGACGTCCTGTATTTGCTTGTCAGGTGAAATAGCGTGCGTGGGAAAGAGTGTTCCCCCCATATTCCCACATGTCAACACCTGCACTCACGTGACCCATGAGAGAGTGTTGGGTCAAGTGACTGCAGGTGGAGACGTGTGTATGACTGGCTGGTGCGTGTTGCCAATGAATGGTTCATTTTATTTGTTTTTAAAGGGTTTTTCACTCTTACTTGAACGCCACCTTTACAGGTGTGGTTTTTGGCATCAAAACCGAAGTGTTGGGTTTCGGTCGGAGTCGGTTGAGAGAAGATTTAGTTCAGTGTACATCTCGGCCGTACAGGCTGCTGCTGTCATAGTGGCATTTAACCCCTGTCTGATCTGATGTAAACTTGGAGTAATGTAAATAGAGTAAATAAACCTAATATATAGAAAGAAAGGCAGCCCTCATCCCTCCCTCGCTTCAAGCATCGGTCGTCGGTCATCAGAGCAAGTCGAGATTGTCCTCTCGGCACGCGCAGCCAACAACATCATTATTTTGTCTTCATCGTTCGCCAAGAAGATGGAGAAGCGAAATTTAACTCATGGGAAGGAAAGAAATGCGCCCAACAGGTCAACGTACATTGCGGACTGAAACAGGGTCGCCCTTTGAGCCCAATACGGTTCATGCTTTACATGGCAGAGTTTGAAAAGCCACTCGAAGTCAAGTAGGGTTTAGCCTAACCTATATGCTGCAAGGCGAAGTGGTACAACTGCATATTTCGGGACTTTTATACGGAAACGACATTCTTCTTTTAGCTTATAACCAAACCGTTATGCAACAGCTAATAAATATTAGCGGCCAGGAAGCCACCGACCTAGGGTTAAATATAAGTGCAGAAAATTAAGGAATGATCGTTTTAATGATTCTACGACTGACGTAGTGTCTATCCAGCAAGGCGAATTACCTAGAGTGAAGGAATATAAATATTTGGGAGTGTAGACAAACGAAGGGGATAACTTCTTAAGAACTCTCGTGGAGCCACTTATTGTTAAGAGAAACCGAAACGCAAGCAATAATGAAGCATAGTGTTCTGGGGGGGTATAACAAATATGAAGTAGTAAGAGGAATGTGGAAGAGGTTATGGTTCCGGGTTTCACGTTTGCGAATGCTGTACACTGCTTAAAATGAGGCATTCTATCAGACCTTGAAGTGAACCAAAGAACGGTAGGACGTTTGGTCCAAGGCGCGCATGAAAAAACAACTAACGAAGAGTTCGGGGAGTAATGGGCTGGGCGTCGTTCGAAGTTAGAGAAGCAAAAAAAATAGGCTTTGAGATTAGGTTGAGAGCAATGCATCAACGATGGTGGGCAGCAATTGTGTTTCGGTACCTTTACTTGAAAAGAGTGGACACGCATTGATTAAGGAAGACTAGAAGGCTAATGATGAAATACGGAAATAACAGTGGAGAGTCCCAAACAGCCGAGGTAACCAAAAAAGAGGCAAGGCAGTTAGAAACGAATAAATGGAGCGAAAAAATGGAAACTACAACATCGTTAGTGATGTACATGGCTGAAAAAGTGAACATCAGAAAGAAAAGTTCAATGATACCCCCGGGCAGTGCTTTGCTTTCTGAGGCTAGAGCAGGTTGTCTACGAACTAAGAGGTTTGTTGGGAAGCATTCACAAAATTATGTGGTATGCGTGGTCTGCCAAAAAATAAACAGAAACTATGCAGCGGATAGTTTTAGAATGTGGGGGTATCCATCCAAATCTATATGAAGGAAATATTCGGCTTCCAGAAGCCCCACGATTTAAGGATATCACAGAGGAAGTTAACACAAAGGCTGTCGAGGGGACGAAAAGAAGATAAAAATGCTTTTGGACGAAAAGCATAGAGGGGAATATTGCCTAGGACAGTTAACACCTGTAACAGAAAAAAAAGTACTTTGTGCCTAATAAGCTTTCTGTGCCGGCCCTATGCAGCGGTAGTATTAAACCAATTCTGTAAATCATACGTATATTAGTCCTTTTTGTTCAGATGACATGTCATCAACCCGCTACAAAGGGGAAACCAATAACAGTCATCATAATCATGATGCTTACTTTTGCTGCACTCTTTCTTCATTATTGCCAAAATATCCCCAAAAGTTCTGCATCAAGGTTAACTGCATAGAACGCTCGTATCATGTATTGAGTATTCCAATGCCCTCGTGTTAAAAAATCCTGCAAAGTTTTTGTTCATTTCTATGCAAAAATAAACACGTCTTTTTTGTTATTTCAACACTTTTTATTTTAACAACACCAAATAAGTGGGTAAACCTACTTTAAAAATTGAAGAAAATAAAAAAAATAAAAAAAATACATAATTTAATTTAAAAGGAAATAAAATAGCTAAAATAGAGTAACATATTTTATTATAAAAAATGGTGGCAATCGTGCTCATTTCTAGTGATTATTGCTGACATTTTGGTGAGAGTGGGTGAGGAATTTCCTTGGGCCCGGGTGCAAGGTTAGCCAGGAACGCCACTAGAATTGCCGTAGCTTTCGTCACCAGAAGCCGGTAATACAACCTCACATAACGATGGTTAACAGGAAACCAGACGTGATCCTGCTCCAAGAGACGGTATCGGCGGCCCCGTCCCTCCCCGGGTACAAAGCACATGTTAGCCCCGCCCAATGCCATGGCGTGTGTACTTTCGTCCGCAAGGGTACCAACTTTGTGGCGCACACGATCCAGAAAGGAAACATCAAGACTCAGCACACCTTTACAGAGATCATACTGAGAAAAAAACGCAAGGGCAGCGTGTTCCTGCTCAACGTTTACAGCACCCCCAAGCACATACACCAGCAATTCTCTTCCATCCTCCACCAGGCAAGCACAAAGGCCGGGGGCAGCACGCTCGTGATTGGTGGCGACCTTAACGCGCCGCATACGGTATGGGGCCGCCTGCGAGACACGATCAAGGGCAGGAACCTTCTGTAAAGCGCCGTGGACGACTACGTTCTCATCACAGGACACACAAACCCCACCAGGATAGGCAACTTCGTGGCAAGGAACACTACACCAGACCCTATTTTTTCAAGAACAATCGAACGGGCAAGATCACGTGGCAAAAACCGGGGTTGAGATTTATTTATTATCCAACCAATCCATTGACAAAAACCAGATATTGGTTCAGTAACTTCCCAACCAGACAGAAATCTGTCAAAAATGTTCACCTTCAGGTCTATCAGCCAAGGCTTTGTCCACGACACCATGCAGCTCGTGAAGCGGTACATATGCATCAAGGAAGAAATTTCCGTATTCAAAACTCACCTTGACTTCAACCGCACCTGTAGAGAAAGGAAAGTTGTCCCTGAGAGCCTGCGCCTAAAACGGCCCGTGTCGACCACCGAAGGCCTGAATATCATCACTAAAACCGAACATTGACTCGTCAATGCCCGCCTCCACGAATGCAACGCCACCATCACGAAGAACGAATTGAACCTGTTCGTTGCCAAGCGCCAACTTGAGCACCGCATCCCTGGACTGATCGCCTCCGTCAACGAGTTAGCTAACAGCGTGGCGGCATCGACTGCGGACAAGAACCGGATAACGCAAGATAAGAAACGTTCTTGTTTGCCGATAAGGCGCTCGCCCCAAATTGCCCAAGATCAACGTTTTGTGACCAACCTGTGATCCAGCACACTCACTCAAGAGCAAACTTCTGTTCTGGCCAAAGGACACAGATACAATAAGGCTACGAGCCCCTCCATCCCCCCCCCCTTGCAAAGATATTTGCTGCAGTAGAGGAAGCCATTCAACAAGAACAGCCGCACGCCCGATATAAAATAAGACCTAAATCGATTGGTCTCCTATCAAAATTTCCGCTGAAAATGGGCAAAAATTGACCGCAGAGGAAAACCGAGCACTCTAGGAACTTCGAAAAGACGAAAGCATTGTCATCCTACCTGCCTACAAGGGCAACTCGACGGTGGTGTTAAACCGCCATGACTAGGACCGGAAGGTTTCAGCTCACTTGGATGGAAACGCGTATACGAAGTTAAAGAGGGATCCTACAAACCAAACGCAGACGCAGCTGAACAAGTTACTCGCGGCGATGGTTAAGAACCACCAGGAACAAAATATTCTATACCTTCGCTTGATCTGCCGAAACGGCTCCGCACCTAGTTTCTATGAATTACCGAAGATCCACAAACCTGGCGTAAGCCTTCGCCCGATCGTGGACTTTACATGATCCACGTGTCGATCCCTTTCAAATTTCCTGCACCACACCGTCGCCCCCCTCGCCGGGAAGACGGTGACTAATTTACGCAACTCCAGCCACTTCGGGCAACTCGCGTCACAGGTGTGCATTGACGAAGACAAGAGCCTGGTCTCGTTCGACGTCGTGTCATTGTTCACTAGTGTTGCTGTACAGCTGGCTATATCCGCGGCCCGAACTGCCGTCGAAAGTGACGCAACCCTAAAAGAAAGGACACCACTCACTGCTGACAAGATATGCCGCCTACTGGAGTTCTGCTTGGCCAGCACATATTTTTCGCACAATGGCCAAATTTTCAAACAAGAAACTGGAACCGCAATGGGGCCGCCATCTCTGTAATAATGGCTAACTTGACGATGGAACAAGTGGAAGGGAAGGCTTTGAGCTTCTTCCGGACAGAACCTAAACTTTTTCTTTGGTATGCAGACGACTGCTTCTCCTTACTTAATACCTCCACAGATGACAGCCTGGAAAAATGACTAAATTCCGTTCACCCCACCATCGAGTTCACGGTTGAATGTGAACGAGACGGCTCCATTCCCTTTCTTGACGCCCAAGTGACAAGAGGAGGCAGGGCCTGGTGTTCTCCGTTCACAGGAAGCCGACGCACACCGGCCGCTACCTTCATTTTAATTCGGCCGACACCGCTAACCACAAATCCTCGGTTGTGTCATCTTTATTTAACAGAGCTGATGCAATTTACTCGTCCGAATCGAAACGTAAGAAAGAACTAAGCCATGTATTTGCGGAACTCCAGAAAAACGGCTACCCAAGAAGTTCATTCACCCCGTAACCCGCCGCCAAGAGCAGACGTGGGTGACAAACTCTCCGAGGGCATCAACTGTCGGACCCCTCAAACGCGTGCCGGTGCCGTATATCCCAGAAACGAGCGAGGCCTTGGATCGCCTTTTTAAAGGGGTGGTAGTACGCATCGCCCACAAGCCTTGGACAACTACAGGCCGCCTAATCCCCCGCCACAAAGACCGGCCGACAATAGAGAAAGCACCCGGGGTCGTTTACCGCATTCCGTGCGCGGAGTGCAATGCCTCGTACATTGGTGAAACCAAAAACCTACCGGAGAGGATTAGGCAACACAAAAACGACGTCCGGAAACAGAATAGAGTACCCAGCGCAGTCGCCGAACACTGTGAAGTGGCCGACCACAAAATTAACTTCTCCAGAACGGCCATCCTGGAAAGCAAAACGAACTGCATGAAGCGGCTTTTCTTCGAATCGTGCAATACCAACGCACACCTGGGAATATTAATCGCTCGCTGGGCACTCTCCCTTCGTTGTAAGCACACGGTTTACGTGCCGCAGCAAAGGGCTTTGTGCGAGGCCAGCAAAAGTGAGACTACACGACGCAGCTGCAGCGTGGCCCTTGTCACTTCTGAAGAACAAACCGAGCTGGCTTCGAAACGTCGGGGTTTTATCTATGTATTGGTTGGAACACAATAAATCTCAGTTTAGAACCTTCCCAACCAGACAGAAGTCTGTCAAAATGTTCACCTTCAACACCGTATATCATCTTGGCAGTGACCACTACATTCTCGAGATCACGATATCCGGCCTGATCGGGGCTAACACCGTGCAGAACAAATGGTCAGATTTGGACTGGTTCTGACAGAACCAACCCAAGAATTGTCCGGACATTTGAGACATAGGTGAGTGGTGCGCCGCCCTTCGCAAAGCCATGCGATCAGCCATCAAAAGAGTGGAGAACTACGAAGACATCGTAAGCGTGGATAGCCGGCTTGCCCACCTCATCGAGGCCAAACGGTCTATCATGGAACGCTTGAATAAACAGAGACGAAACCGGACTGGGCAAGAAAGTGGTCGAATAAAATCAGGCCATCCAGATGCACGGCAAAGTCCTCTGCAGACAGCAGTGGAACGAAATCTTTAGCAAAGCAGAGTGACAATTTCATCGTCGAAGAATGTGGAACCTCGTACGACACCTGCTTGACGAGGCTTAAACCAAGTCACACCAACGAGGCCGTGTCGCTAGGCTCATGCACACAGCGGTGCCGCATGAAGGTAAAGACGCCGTTCTCAAGAAGCTGTAACGACAAATACGTACCTGATACCCCCACGGTGCGCCACCCTCCATTGGCAGGTTCACCCGATGCGTGGCTAGACGGGGACGTCACGACCGTGGAGGTGTGAGCTGCGCTGCACGAGCTTAACACCCGCTCGGCAGCCGGCCCGGGCCTGGTTACGAAAAAAACGCGCAAAAACCTAGACGTCCCATGTATAGAGGCCCTTACCCAACACTACAACGAGTGCTGGTGATCGGGCAGGCTGCCGCGCCAGTTGAAATGTGCCAAGACCATCCTGATCCGGAAACCGGGCAAGCCGCCAGACACAAACAACATCCGTCCGATCGCGCTCACGTCCTGTGTTGGGAAAGTGATGGAGCACGTGTTCGTCCGCTGATGGCAACACTAGCTCTAAAAGGAAGGCCTACAGCCACACTCCATGATAGGGTTTCGACACAGGCTGTGCAAGCAAGACACCATGTTCCAGCTTAAGGCAGAAACAATACACAAGAAAGGCATGAGGAAAAACCGAGTAATTTTTTGACTGGATCTTTAGAGTGCTTTCGACAAGGTAAAGCATTCGGAGATCTCAGCACAAGTCTCCAAGTTGAACATAGGTGAAACCAGCTACATCAAGGACTTGCTTACGTATTTGGACGGTAAACACACACGCGGGGACTTAAAGCTTGAAGAGAAGATGCTAGGAAGCACAGGCTTGCCGCAAGGATGCGTCGTCTCACCGTTCCTCTTCAACGTCGTTATGATAGGGGTTGCGGAGGCGCTAGCGCGAACGGGCGTCCGACGACATCCCACTGTGGGTTGCCGGTGGCAGCGATGCATACATTGAGAGTCAACTGAAAGCGGTAGTCACCTCCACGAAGCAGCATCTCGTTGTTACTGGGCTGCTGTGTTCACCTAGTAAGTCTGAAGTAGTTGTGCTCCCACCGAAACGCAGGGGCAGTACGCCGGAACACGAACCCAACCGTATCAAAATAGTCACCTCATCGGGGCAACGCCTCCCCGAAGTAACAAGACTCAGCGTTTTGGGCATGAATATTGACAAGAACAACAGCAATACTGAAACCCTTGCTAAGCTCAACAGCAAGACGTCCGAGGCAATCCAACTCATTCACAGCATTTCTTCGAGAAGAACAGGCATTAACGAGGACAACATCGGGAGACTCTTTCAGTCCTTCGTCATCAGCCACATTACGTACGTCGCCACGTACCATAACTGGACGGTCATGGAACAGGCGAAGACCAATACACTCATACGTAAGCCTTTGAAATTGGCACAGGGCTTCATGTAAACCACGTGCACTGCGCGCTTACTACAGCAAGGAGTGCAAAAAACCCTGGGAGAAATCATGGAGGCGCAGTTGGCGGCACAGCTCCAACGTCTCTCCACGCCAAGGACGGGACGCCAAATCCTCGAAAACCTTGGCTACAACCACCGCACGCCGGACCGGCATCGGCGTGACTTAAACGACGAAGCGATGACGCACATATGCGTTGACCCAGTACCTAGGAACGTGCACCCAGAGCACAAAAAGAGGCGCGCATCGCGGGCCAAAGCCCTCTTAGAGAGGCACGCCCAAAACTGGTACGCGTGTTTAGTCGACGCAGCCGTGTATCAGAACAAAGGCTACGTCGCGGTCACCGTTAAGGCCTCCAAGGGCACTAAGATCACGACTGCGAGTGTACAGTGCATAGATGCCACGGATGCCGAGAAGATCACCATCTCCCTGGCCATATCCGAAGTTTATTGCCGCACAGTGCTCTGTGACTCGAGAATGGCCGTACGCCAATACGATGAAGGTCGGGTTTGCGCCAAAGCGGCCGCCGTAATCGCCAATGCAAGTCTCCAGGGCAGAGAAGTTCGTGTCAAGTGGTTTCCGGCACAAATGAACGAATGCGCAACTGCACCCAACTACAACGAGATGGCACACTCGCAGGCGCGAGCGCATACCCTCCGCTCCTCCGAGACCGAGCGTCCGTGGTGGTTCACGAACAAAGATCGCCTTGTGAGTTACCACGAGATAACCAAGGCTTACCGCCTGGCTCGACGGGTCATGCCACCTCATTATCAGAGCCTGAGCCGGGAAGAGCAGTTCTACTACGACAGCTCCAGACAGGGTCCATCCTCGCTCCAGCAATGCTGCACAGGTTTAATCCAGAATTTTATTCGACGGGCGTGGAAGTGTGTGGTGTGGGTGTGGCAGACCAGAGGCACATTTTCTGGAACTGTGCCCGCTTTCCAAACGAAGCTCAATCAGAAACGTATCCGCCACAGCTCCACGACACAGCAAGCAGTAGCGATAGGGACACTCCACTCTGGGTTGTCCAGCAAGTCTGGGGTGCGCTCGAAAAGCACAGACCAGGCTACCTTGTAACGGCAACCGTTGGCGCTGCACCTAGTAACAGCAATCTCTAACACGACATCAGGCCCGCGTCACGGCACTTAGTCGCTTTGCAGGCACATAAAGGTTTGCCTAATCTTAATCCTAAATAAAGCAGTCCCACTCGGCGTGAAAACTGTGATACGTGGTGATCCGTTATTCCACAAAGGTGCTATGGAGCCGTTAAAACGTTTTTTGTTGCCACCCTTCAAGCTGTTCTCCTCTATCTGCCTCACTCCCTGTTTGATGACGTTTGTTGAGTGCAACTCGCTTTTCTACGCTTTGCATTTCCCACGCACGTTCTTCTGAGATAGCTCGCAGTCTTATTTTACATTATGGTTCTTGTTCTACCTAGAATTCCACGAACAGAAATTTTTTTTTAATTTTCAACCACACGTGTGCTTCTTCGGCGGCCATTGTTAGGCTTCCTATTGTAAAACCCAAACGAAGCAGCATTATTAATTAAACATTCATCTGTTCTGCTGGTTAAGCGCACACGTTTGCATGAAATGTACCTGGATATTTCATCGAGCGTAATATTACGGTGGTGTATATGACGTTCCAGTGGTTCCAGTTGTTTAGAACGAATATGCTGTTACAAACCTTTTATCTAGGTGTCCTCCTCATTTTTCAGCGGATGGGTGAATCGGAAGACACGTGGGATTTTCTTCGAAGCGTCTTTGTTAAGGCAGTGACGCCGCGCAACTTCGTTTGGGCGCGTGAGAATTCATGACTATGGTGGCTGACTAGCCTCCCCGCGGACAAGCTACGATGACAAACCGTGCCCATAAAGTGCCCTAAAGTTCACAAAGCGGACATGTACGGCGTTTTGTAACATCCGTTTATGTGTATGTACCCAATGGAAGGAGCTTCCAACGATGGGCGGACTACTCTCCTCACCGAGCTTGGTGGATACGGAACCCACGTATTGAAAAAAAAAAAACTGACGCACACCATTTACGATTGCTGGAAGCACTTTTATAAAGACGACTACTGCCTTCCACGTCAGAAGTCACATGGTTGTTTAATACAATGATGCCAGATTGGTTATGCTGGGCAGAACGTTTGTACGAGCATCCTTTCACACTCCGCCAGCACATGTAAGTACGTTCGAAAACTGCACTTGAGGTTACTAAGCACGAACTTTTAAGGGATACAAACGAATGACGTGGATAGCACAGCGCAACTAACGGCTGATTTATTACACGTGAAAAGTCAAAATATTTTAAAAGGGTTACAAAGTACGAGTGGAAAAGTTTGGGTGGAGAAATTGAGAGCGCATTCTTGATAAAAACAGGCGCTAAACATCCAAATCTGTTCAATGGCTCTTTATCATTTATTATAGAACTGACCTATAGCGTCATCTGCGCTTGACGCTTTGGTATACCAAGCCTACTTGCTATGAACTCCACGTCGTTCGCTTGTATTCGTCAAAAGTGTGTCCTTAGTAACCTCGAGCACAGTTTTCGAACATGCAAAATCAACTAGCACATTTCATCATCTTACCTTCTGAGATATCTGTTATTTTCTGATTATGCCGAGATACATATTTGCAATAAAGCAGCGATGTTAGTTTTTTTGGAACACTGTTTTTTCACTGTGTTTATGAAGCGATCCTGAAATGGTCATTTTCGATATCACATTGCGTGCACCTCGATGTCCTTGACGCTCAAGTTGGTGAAGCGGCTGCCTGAACGTATCTTCACTTGCTCCAACGAGCCCGTTCATGCCAGCTTCTTATCAGGGCACGCCGTAGGAGCTTTCTGGTCAATTGTGGCGCAAGTGATCTTCTAGTTTAGTCGTTTTGCGGAAGTGTGGTTTGAATGTACCAAAACACCAAAACAATGCTCCACCTATACCCCACATGTATTAAGTTTCACTGGTTAATAATTAGTGAATTTCACAAGGCACTGCTAGTCATTATAGTAAATTTGGTCTACAGTGAAGAATCATGAATTGGCACGAACATATACTGGCAGTGCTACCTGCGCTCCGAATGTGGAGCACACTGTAACGGTGCCTATTGCGTTGAGCTCAACTTCGCCCTTGGGTCACCAAAACGGTCGACATTTTTACATGGGCCAAAAAGTGCTCTTTATAAATTTATATTACCGTAAACATCATGATCACATTGTCGTCACATGAAAAGCCAAGCATCTTTTATGAGAAGATTAGAAGACTTTGAAAGAAGCTAGGTTGTTCTAACCACTCGTTGTTTCTAGCCCAATCTCCACAACGCTAACTTGGGTAGTCTTCGAGGGGTTATCAGCTTTGTTCTGGTGCTCTAGAGGTCAAAACTAGACCCCTTTTGCAAGCTCCTGGTCCGAAGCCGCGGCCAGATGGCCGGGAGATAGGCCCGATGGCGGGGAGATACGCGACAGGGGAGATAGGCGATGCTGAAACGAAGACGTGAGCGGAACCCGTAAACCCAACTGGTGGAGGTAGGCGATGAGGCCGCCACTGATGCGATACGTCCGCGCCCCAAATTAAGGCCAGAAGGCCACGTGAGGGGAAGAGCTAAGTGTGATGGAAGAAGACATATATCCAGCTTTGCTCGCTCAGATTGCGGGGAGGCTTAAACAACAGAGTGAGGCAAAAAAAGGAAAACCGCTGCTGTTGCGTACACCTTTGCTACCTTCAGGTTTTCCGCATTCTTGTGACCTTCCGCAATTTTTTGTGCTGTGCTGATGTGTGGTAAGCTCGATATCCAAATTTCCGCGCTTTCAGAGCATAAATGGTAGTTAAACAAAAATCCTAAAACGAAATCTTGGACTGATTTTCAGGCAAAAAATCGACGATGAAGGTAGTAAAAGAAACAAGAGTTCGAAGTCAACCTTCGCAAACATTACTCACCCTTGAGGCAGTGGAAGCTACCTGTCCCTTCAACTCAGCAGTGCAAGGCAGCAAAAAGTATGAAGCGGTTTTCCACCGTCAGCATAACTAAAAAATGACACCATCTTCCCGAGGGGAACCCTGAGGTGATGCGAAGCATCACGGAGTTCCCTTTATTTTCACTTGCGTTGGTTACCCTCATCGCGTGAACGCCGGAGCGAGACTCATCCGACGAAGCAACTGCGGCAGTGGCACGTGCATGCGGTTACATATAGCGCTGGCGTGGAGAGGAGGACGCAGGGAGT
Organism: Haemaphysalis longicornis; assembly: GCF_048455015.1. Taxonomy (NCBI): domain Eukaryota; kingdom Metazoa; phylum Arthropoda; class Arachnida; order Ixodida; family Ixodidae; genus Haemaphysalis; species Haemaphysalis longicornis. The sequence goes on along the minus strand of NW_027526214.1, from coordinate 49,728,908 downwards.
GGCGCGCTTGCAAGCGCTATCGCGCAGCTGGCGTTGAGAGGAGGACATAAGGGAGTAGCGCGCTATCTCATATTTGGCGTGGGGAGGAAGACGGAGGGAGTAGCGCGCTATCGTGCAGCTGGCGTTGAGAGGAGGACGGAGTGAGAAGCACATTATCGCACCGCAGGCGTGGAGAGAGTGATGAGGAGGAGGACAGGTGCGGATGCCAACGTACAATGGACAATAGAAAACGGACATAGCCCTGAGTAAATGATGCTTCGCATCTAAAATATTTCTGAAGATGAAGTCAGCTGCCCGCTGTATCCTTAAAAAGTTTATTCTTTACACATACTGGTTTACATTTCTTGGAATGATATTAGGCAGGTGTCTACAACCGCACCGTGCAGCTCTGAGATACTTGACACGACATGGGTCAACACGATTTGCACTTATGCCATTCAGGTGACCCAAGAGGTATCATTTTTATGCCATTTTCACCAACATTGTTATTCCTGGTACCAATGCATATTGTTTTTTTTAATAAAGGACTGTTGGCCCATCAGTTTTGCCTAGCTTTCGTTTTGTTAGGATAATTAAAGAATAGAGCTCCATTTTCTTCCAGCTACCATTTTTCAGGGAAATAGAAATTTTGAGCTACAAACACTGTCAAGCTACCATTTTTATGGCAAAAAAGGGTTCCAGCACAAACCGATTACAACATTGTTTAAGAAGTCAGTCACTACACCCAACACCAATTGTTGCAAGTCATAACAAAAAAAAAAGTGAGCAGCTTTCGGCACAATACGTCTCCGGCTGTTTCAAGTCTATATTTACCTAAATCTGTCTCAAAATTTGGACTGCAAGGCAACAAGAAAAAAATTTCGACAATCTCACCATGGTCACCTGACCAACAGTGACCTGTGTTCTCATACAGCTGTGGAAATAAAATCTTTTGCTTTTCGGAACATTTTATCCAATGCAATTTAAAGTTGATGCTTCTAAAAGACAAAATATCTGGAGCATCGGATTTGACATCGGGGAATGATGTGCGTATATCTCATGCGGCCCCATACTGTTCCAACGTCCTACAACGGCGTTGCTTTTGCTTTTATTGCTCGTATGGATATGTCTCACGCACATTAGCATAGGTTTGATGCAGCAACAGTGTGCATTTTTGCATTAGTGTTTCCATTTGCAATGAAATATACCAGCCACAATGAATGCTTATTTATCCAGACACACCCTCAACCGGTCCCAGGTATTCCCATAAGGCGCGGTTTTAGCATGGTATTTGCAAATGCTCCTCTGCAGACGGTCAAGTTTCGTCCGAACATGGACACAGACCTGACATCAAAAATCAGATGTATTCAATCTCCTAAAAGCAGATAGCTTTTAAACTAAACATGAACCATAGTACATTTACGGCAAAAAAGACGGTGACAAAAATGCCACTTCCTAATCCACGACTGAAAGCTGTCAGTAAAATTGCCATACAGAAATTTCTTCTGGGTTGGGTTTGCCAGGCTTGAGATGTATGCCCTCGCCATGGTTGCAGGGGCGCGCATGGTGCCAGTTACTTGAAAGATTTTTTATACGCTTGAACAAAACTTCCTTTATTGGTGCTTCTTTTTTGCAGGAAGTGCACAACAGCACGCTTTAGCCGTGAAACTGAAGACGCTGCCCTATATAACGATTGCAGATGTGGCATTTTAATCTAGAATATTAATTTGAAAGGCTGATCAAATTTGACCAGCAGCATTTGCCTGTAAAATTATCTGCGTGCATGTCCCCGCACAGGGCACCTTGAGTAATCTTGATGACGATATTGGCGACACCGCAGACCCTGAGTCCCCAAACATAAGTTGTAGTCAACCGTGGGAACATATTTGCTGGTGAGGTGTGGAAACCACGAACGATGATGGTTGGAGTCGTGGTCAAGCTCCGGAGGATAGGCTCCCTATTTGTTTACCAGTCAGAATGGTCTGGGACGTCTAAAGCTGTCATGGTAAGGTTTGAGAAGGAAGTACCCCCGTCCCATTCTTTTTATATGAGAAGCATCTCATGGTCGGGGCTACGTCACTCTCTTGTCGTTGTCGTTATGGCGCCGTCCACACCCCCACTGCGCATGAACGCCCCGTCATTTATATTGCTCCTGGAGTGGCAGTTTTGCCAGTGTGTTCTTGAGCCGGCACAAAATGAGCACGCATGACCTTTAAGTGCTCCTGAAGCAACAATGCTTTCGTTGTCTTCCTGGTGGTGGTGCTGGTTCCAGTGAAATGGCGCGTACCCATTCAGATGGATTGGCAAGGAAATTGGTGCCTTTGTAGGGCCGGCATGAGACGAGCACGCTTCACACGCATTAAACGTTTCATCGTCGTCGGCAGCGGCGTGCGTCGGCGAAGCTCGGCGGGCGGTGGTTACAAACAGCCGGCAACTATACGGGGAACGTGCCTCGACCTCATATTCAGCGATTTTAAAATACATCCACTACAACAGACCTTCACTGTACATTTAACAGACCGTAAGGTGGTCCTAATCAAAGCGGAAGACGAACCAAAGCTAACGTCACCTACGTTGAACATGATGAACACCATCTTCCCGTAGGGGATCCCTTAAAAGTATGCGAAACAGACATGGAGTTAACGCAATTTCCCATTTCGTATTTCCGGTAAGTGAAAAGTGCGGTAGTTACCATGGAAACAAAACGTTAAATATAACGGTAGCTACGTACCTCAACCTCATAGAAAGCACGAACTGAAAACTAATGGGCACTTGAATCGACTTCATGCCTGCTTCTTATACTACTCAGAGTGTCCTTAAGGGAAGATGGTGGAATTTCTTTACATGCGATATGGTTTTTAAATTTTCTGAATCCAAAGATCAGCCACCTAAAATGGGTAGCACCAAAGTACCTTCTCCTGCATTGCCAACCAGGAGTTTCCCAAAGGCGGACAACAATCGTAATTTGATAATAATATCCGTTGACACGTCCAACCCCCTTGCCACGGAGTCTGTCTTTTTCATCTCCAAATATTTTGAGGGATTCGTAGTTAAATGCTACAAAGCCACAAAACTTAGAACGACCGCAGTTCTTGTGGAAATCAACAATGAACACACTGCAGATATCTGTACTCTACTTCGCATCACAGATCTGGACATCCGGGTCTCACCCCAACTTAGCCTTAACAGGTCTCAGGGTGTGATCTCTGCGCCATATCCGATAAATGAAACGGAAACCTATCTGCTGGAAGCCATTGAAAAACATGGTGTGAAACCAGTTAGGCCCATCACGATTCGTCGACATAACAAGAAAATTTCAACAAACCGTGTAATATTTATTTGTTGCACAGTTCTTGATTCAGTAAATGCAGGCTTCATTCATTGCGCCATCAGATCATAAATCCCCAACCCGGTCGGCAGTTTTTAATGTCAGCGGTTTGGGAATATCACAAACGCCTGCCGTGGTCGCCTAACATGCGCGAAATGAGCCCAAAATGATCAACCCTAAAACAACTTTCTCTCATAAAATGTCATCTGCCTAAACTGCCAGGGGCCACAGGCTGCGTACTCCAGAAAGTGCGAAAGATTTCTTCTTGATAAAAATATAATCAACGTAAACATCATGAAGAATATCACCTTCCCAGAGGCGAGAAAGAGGTTCGCCCCTTTCCCCCTTCGGAGGTACGCCTACGTAGTACGCCGGGGGGTGGAGCGGCGTCTGGCTTCGGCGGTGAAACAGTACTGCGAGTAAGACTTTGTCCCACCCTCCGGCCTCTCCGTGGGCTGCCTCTGGCGGGCCATACCGTGCCCATACCGCTTGCTGAGCCAGCAGCGGCTGTGGCGACAAACATGTCTGCTGAGATGGTGCGTCGTCCACCATTTCCGTTCCACTGCCTTATTCCACCGTTCCGTTCCACCGTCCCATCAAAATATTACGCACCCCTCCACTCTATCGACCCGAACTTTAACTTTAGCATGCCACCTAGAATATCGAAGCATGATGAAGCATTACTCTACCGCATGCGGTCGAACGTCGCCTATACACGATACTGCTGCTACAAAATCAATCAGTCCACCTCGCCTCTTTGCCCACAGTGTGGTGTCCGTGAAGATCTGCAACATCTCATTTGTGACTGTGCCCGATTTATTACACAAAGAGTGTGCCTTGCAGTGCCTCTGGGCCGGCCGCTATCCGCAGGGCTAGAACTGAGAGACGTATTAGGTCCCTGGAATTCTTCCAGACATGCCTTTTATGCCACAAAAGCTTTACTGACCTATCTAAAAGCCACAAGCCTTGATCAGACTTTGTAAATAGTTCAGTTCATGTGTCCCTCTTTATCATTATAATCATCATTGTCACAGCATTCATCTGGCGTAGCAGGCCAGGCGGTTTAGCTCTGCTGACATCGCCAGACTCATTAAAGATAGTTCCCTCTCTCTCCTACAAGAAACAGTTCAATTCCAAACATACATTTTTTTAATAGTTACCTGGTATTTAGGAAGGACAGGGATGGTGGTGGTACGCCTTCTGGGGGCGGGGCCACCATTGCCAGAAAATTCTTGGCGTGTCACACTATTCAATTACCGACCGTCCTTGATGCTGTTGCCATTGATACCATAACTTTCTATAAGGTGATAGCACTATACTCCGTTGTCATCTATCCGGATTACCAGCTCTCGAGCTTGAATAATGAGGGACTTGAAAATCAGCTACCAGCACATTTTATTCTATTAGGCGACTTCAATGAAGATAATGCACTCTGGTGCTCTAGACGCACGGGTACCCCAGGTCACCTTATCGAAAAATTTCTAGCGTCTTGTGCAGCATGCCTATTCAGAAAACAAGCTTTCATAACATATTATAAGACGACACTAATCCACACCTCGACTTGGCCATTGGATTAGCAGTACTCTTTCCATCTTTTGAGTCGGACGTTGGCACTAACCCATGTGGTAGTGACCACTTTCCTACCTCATTAACACAAAGAGGTAAAGGCCTGATTGTTCACCTTCGCATAATAAGTTCAATGGACTTCGATGGAAGTGAAGTAAATTTACAGAAACATCCAAACTGCACAACACATCCACAACACACCTACACGTTGAAGAAGCTGCATAACTCCTCACGGCGCACATCCTTGCCGCCGCTGAAATGCCTATTACCCAGGCTCCTGGTGCTCTGGATCCCAAGGAGGCCCTAGTGGAATGAGGACTGCCGGCGGGCGCGAGAGGCACATAACACGGCATGCGGAATATTTCGTCGGTACGCCACGTTCAGTAACATTGTATCGTTCAAAAGGGCGAGAGCACTTGGTAAGCGTGTGAGCCGTGAGGCGAAACGAGCTTGTTGGCACTCTTTCCTAGCAACAAATATTTCCTACACATACAAACGCAGGGTATGAATACGGATATAAAAACTCAAAGCACAACAAACCCACTACCTACGCCTGTTTCCCGCAACAGGGGATGCTCTTGAAGACCAGGCTAATACACTATCACAAAAGTTTCAACACGTGTCTAGCTCTGCGCATTACGCGAAAACGTTCATGCAACATAAAATATCTACCAAAAAAGCCGCTGCGTGATAAAAGGTTACCTATGATGATGATGATGGTTGGGATTTTTATGGCGCAATGACGACTAAGGGCAAAGATTGCCAATGAAACAGTTATTTTATCGGGACGAAGTGATCGTAAATAAAACATTTTGCTAAAAATGTATGTGCAAGGACAAAAAATAGAATGTAGACGGGTGTAAAGGGCCAGGGTGTGCGATGAGGCGTAAAAGTAAGCGATGGTAAGCGATGAGGTATAACAACTGGACATTGCTAAGAAACTGAAATGTACGCTGACGAGTAATTATGGGCACGTCCCCTAAAAGTACCATGGGTGTGGCACAGTGTGTTGCCTGTTTAGCTGTGTCAAGTTTGTGTGTGTGTTGTCTTGTTTCTAATCCTTTGCGTTGTATGCGGATGTGTATCACGGCCAGCACCTCTCCCCAGCTGCTGCACAGAGGTCTTGGAGATCCAGTGAACAGATGCGAGTGCGTTGCGTGTGTGTGTCCTATTCGTTATCTAGCCAAGGGAGCTTCTGCGTATCTGTGGCGTCTGTCAATTGTGTATGCTCCCAAGTGGGGTTTTATTACGAGTAACCTGTCTCCTTGTTCACCCGAGTATGTTTTTCATGTTTTGCGAAGTTGTCTGATGTGTGGCATCACGTCACCGTAGGGTGCTGTGGTTATATCTACAGTATTCAACAGTGTAGCCGCAGCAGGCATTCGAAGCACGGCTTCGTTTCCGCCTATTCCACAGTGGCCAGGATCCCAGCAACAGAACAGTTGAAATTTGTGAACATACGCAGACATAATACCCTTGACCATCAGACTAACAACGTGGTTTTTCAAAGATTTTGTTTATGACAATGTCCCCAGAAAACTGAGGGAATGTGTATACATAATAGATTTTGGGATATGGCTTTGAAGTTTAAGATTAAGAACAAGAAGTACACCATAACGTACTGCAGTAAAGATACTAGTATAACTATTCTGAGTTTAAGGACATTAAGGCCGGGTCAATATGCAGCGCAGGACACAGAGGTGGTAGTTTTGATGTCCTGCATATAAAATTCACAACACTAGTAATTCGGCTACAAATACAAGAAGTGCTGCAGAATTGCACATAGGGGAGGCCGGTTTTTTTTAACATATGTGAAAAAATGTGTCGCATGATACAGGGCGGAGATGCCAAGGTGCCTTAAAATATATTACAGAAGTTTGTATAGTATCTAAAAAGGAGACAGCAAGCTCCGACAGTTTCTCTCTAACTCTGTAAGAGAAGGGCGCAGAAAAAATGGTCGGTTTAGCAGTTGTGATACAGGTAGCATAAAAAACAATTTAAAAGGATGGTGAGGGGTGGATGAAATTTTAAAAGCATAAAGGAGATCTGTACTCTTGCTGACGTTGTAGGTTCTATTTATTACACTCCCCAAAGAGGCTTTTGACTGGGCCAGTGGGGAAGGTGCCACATGCCAGGCGAAGCCTCAGACGAAGCACTGGGTCAAGCAATTTGAGGAATTTTCTGCTTGCTGACCCATAAACAACCCTTCCAAAGTCCAACCGTGAACCTGCCAGGCTAGTAAAACCACGTAAAAAAAGTTTACCAGCACCATATGAAGTGTGGGAGGGAACCTTGAGTATAGTATCAGCTTTTAAGCATTTATAGTTTCGGTTGTTTTATTAGTAGAATCAATGTCAGCTTTTCGTCAAGAAATTGGGTTCGTTTCTGACTGGAGTTGAGACACCATTGAGTTTGATGTCTGGATCCGGCCGAATGCCACGCCTTTTCAATAACAATAGGCTAGTACACTTCCTTGGATTAAATGTAAAACAGTTGCTATCTGCCCAAATAGCAATCCTCTTAACAAGCTCCGCTTGGTGCTCGCAGATAGACAGGTTAACATACCTAAAGTATAATTTTACGTCGTCTACATAGATTGAGCACAAAATTGAAGGTGACAATGCCGTTCTGAGTGAATTTATTTTTACAATAAACAGCGTTCAACTCAAAACTCCACCTTGCGTCACGCCATTTTCCTGCAGGGGAACCTGGACAGTGCACTTCCAACTCTTACACGAAGGGTTATTTCAGACATGCACCTGGCTGGCGTGTTTATCATGTTACCCGACATGCGAAAGGAATTCAGGTCGCTTAGGATGCCGTACCGCCAAGCTGTATCGTAAGCGTTTTTCAGATCGAAGAAGGCCGTCATACAACACTGTTTTGCGAGGAAAGCATGTTTGATGTATGACTGTAATGGAACGAGTTGATTGTTGGTAAATCGCCCCGCCCTGAACCTGCTTAGCATCTCTCGAGAAGACCATTGTACTGTAGAAAGTACACAAGTCTCCTGTGTATCATCCTTCTCGAAGAGATAACACAGAGTAATGGGAAGATAACTGGCGGGAGAAGAGTCCTTCTGGAATGCCACTATAATTGCCCCTCTCCAAGACTTTGGAATTTTCCCCGTACGCCATTTGTTGTTGTAAAGGTCTAGGAGTGTTTCAAGAGTATATAGGTGTAGTGCTGTATTATAGTGTACGTAATCTTATCTGCGCCTGGAGCTGAAGGTTAACATCTGCTCAGGGCCGTCCTCAACTGATAGAGTTTAAATTAGGAATTATGACCATGTTTTCATTTGTTATTGTCACGTTGGGACTTCGTTTCACAAGCATTTTTATGATTCAGGAAATTGTTTGTGTAGGGTGAAGAGCTGGAAACGTGTCGGAAGTGTTCTGCGAGTTTGTTAGCCTGGCGTTCAATTGTGTCCCCTTATACTGACCAGGAGCAGGCCATGTGTATGTTTTCCTTTAGGAATGCGTATTCTTGGCCATACCTTGTGAGTGTCTGTGTATGAGTAGTTGATGTAAGAAAAACGTTCCAACTCTTCCTTTTTGCCGTACTACACACACGATTTCCAAAAACCTTTGCCCGTTTCAACGAGATGAGGTCATTTGACGTGGGGTACCACCGAAGGACACCCCACGACTTGTTCTAGGCGTCTCGTGCCCTCCAACACGTTCTACCAGGGCATCATTGAGTTGCTGGATGCACTGGAGGCCTGGGGAAAGGACGTTTTTGAAGCTTCGACGATGTGCGCCGTGATGAGTTGGGCGACGTGCTTTACGTGTAGGTGTTTTACGGATGTGTGGTGTAGTTTAAATATTTGGTGGCGCTTGTCAATGTAAGCCCGACGGTAGAAGATCCCCTAGAGCGAGGAGCCGCCGGCTCTCGTGAGCCAGATGGAAAGCCACGAGCGCTACAGTCCCTACGAAGACAGAATCGGGCGCCGAATCAACCGCACTTGCCCAGTGAAGACATCAAGATAGTGCTCCGGCCGAGAAATGGCCGCGATGTAACGCAGGCCAGCCACGCGGGGCTTCACTACGGGGCGCTGCGTGCCCCCACCCTTACCTACGACGAGGCAGTCGAGGTTCTCCTCCGCATTAATTCGGAGAAAAATATCATCGTTGCGAGAACATCAAGTATGCAACATGAACAAAAATACAAAGACGCGAAGGCACTCCAGAGTTAACAAAAGACGTACGAGGTCACCGCCGACGTAGCCGCCATGGTGGCTCAATGGCTAAGGAGTTGAATGAGCATGAGGTTGCGGTTCGATTCCCGGCCGCGGTTGCCGCTTTTCTGATGGAGGTGAAAAGCACAAACGCCAGTGTGTACGAGATTCTGGCGCAAGTTAAAGATCCCCAGGTTTTCAAAATTAATACGGAGCCCTCGACTACGGCGCGCCTCATCGCCTGCGTTGAGTCGGCGCGTTAAACCCCCGAATTTAATCAATCAATCAGGTCACCGCTTATGCGGCACCACCGGAAGGCACCGTCAAGGAGGTAATTCCTAATATAACAGCCTACGACAGTGCCACACACATCACTAACAGCCTGCTATACAAAAAAAAATCCCACCATCCTTCACGCAAGACGAATGGCCCGGAACAACTCGGCCCTTATTGTTTTCGAGGCCAAAACGGTCCCGCACTAGATATACTACCGTGGGGCCGAGTACCGCTGCTTCCTTCACAAGAAGCGCCATGAAATCAGCAACGGATGTTGCCGACTAGGACACCGCGTGGATGTCTGCTCAGTCCCAGATAAGAAGATATGCAAGCTCTGCGGCGAAGAGACACAGGAGGAGGACCACCCGTGCACGCCTGAGTGTGCACTCTGCGGCAAGGACCACGCAACTGTGGACAAAAAATGCCGACTCCCCCATCAAACCCCTTAACTACTGAAAAAGCGGAAGTGCGACAAGCAGCGAAGGAATCAGCAGCAAGACCGCCAGCCACAACAGCACGGGAATACTGACGCGGGCGACTCGTCAAGCATCCTTATATATGGTGGGCCTCTGGACGGATACCGGGATTCCTCGACCTCCTTCCCTCGGTTGCCGCAACAAGAGCGGCAGGGTAGGCGAGACACAGGCCGCCGAACGGAAACCCGGGACACCTCCGCCCAGGGACGCAGCCGTTTGCGATCATTGTCGCGTCGTCGCAAACTGACCAAAGAGGGCCGGAGCCTCCAGTGGCGATCATCCCGATCCATGTCACGCGGCGGCAAAATGGCCACCGACAACAACCACAAAAACAAGTTGAACTAGACAGCCACGGTCCCCCATGTGACTATTGAGCGGAAGGGTAAGGGCACACCAGTTGAAAACATTTGCGACTTAAACTCTAACTCGAGTTCCGAAATTAACCGAATCTGCCAAATGCTAGATATGGTTCTTTTGGAGAACCGAGCGCTCAAAGCAGAGGTAGCTCGATTCAAAGGCAGTCCAGCCCCAACTAATCTCGCCTACGCCACTGATACCACAGAACAGCCCCCCCCCCCCAAGCTACCGGCAGCGCCGACTCAGTGACCGCAGAATTCCCTAGCCTACCTCCGCAAGTGCGATGAACATTACAGGCAGCTCCGACCCACCGGTGGCCTCGGACATCGTGTAGCGTAACACCGGAAACGTGATGGGTACCGCCGGAGCCACCTCTCCGCCGCCGAAACGCAGGGCGACGGAGTCACAACTCGAAAATAAAACCACATCAACCGGACCAGATAGTCGATTCAATATGTCACTTGGACCCTGCTCCAGATATTCGAGGAGCAGCTCACTGAAACCCTTTGCCAGAACCTCAATGCAAAATTCGACAAGATGCTTGCCGAATTAGCAGACACTATTGATGCTAAGATCGCCAGTCAGAACGCGCACGTCACAGCGCTCGAAAACGCCTATCTGAGACCGATGCGCGAAAGGGGCGCGGGACCCATCAAACCCAGCAAACCTTACTTCCGTCCGCCCTCTTCGGACAGTTTCAAAAATCCCGCTGATCATGCCTAATTCCCTGAGTCAGACCACCCGTAAGCCTGACGGGCTTACCTCTGGCAGTGGAACTTCCGAGCGTTTCGGCATAAGGGAGTGAACCTCGACCACCACATTTAACTTTACTACTCGGATGCTTTTCCTTATGTAACTTGCCTCCAAGAAACTGGCCCCTTTGCCAGGCTCCAAAATTACAAATCCTTTTCCGACATACAGGAAGACCCAGCCATAGCGTCATCCAAAGTAACACCGGCTGTCACCACCCTAGTTTGGGGCAATCTCACGGCCATTCGCCACGGGTCCGGCGCAGACACGGTGTCGGCAGCTCACGTTCTTGTACAAATTATTCCAACCCAGAAAAAAGACAGTGGATGCATGTTTGCCCTGAATGTATAATTCCATAAAAAGAATATTTCCAAATTCACCAACCACCCCTGGAATACTATCGAAATCGGCCATGCCCACGCTCTACTTATTGTAGGCAACTTTAATGCCCACCATAAAGAGTGGAGATACAAACGGGACACCATTAAGTGTCATAGCCTTTGGCTAGACGCCCCACGAAACGGTATCAGCCTTGTTACAGACCCATCGTAGCCAAACCATATCGGCAATAGTTTGAGTGGAGACCCGGCGCCTGACCTATGCTTCACTAAAACATGCGTAGAGGGCCCACGTGGCTGAACACGACTGAAATTCTTGGTAGCGACCATTACATTGTAGCTATCAGACGCGTTTCCTGCAGCGTTAGCCGTCAATTTGGAGAAACGCTTCCACTGGTCGACTGGGACGGGTTTTAAAAAATGCGTGCAGCAGAACGCGCTTGCTACTCTGATTCAAAAATCGATTTGGGACCAGCAGAGATAGTCGATATTCAGGTATGGGCGGAGCAACTACGTCGAGACGTCAACACAGCTACCAAACGTATAGCCGCACAGGCAGCCCTGCCTCAGGCAGACGCACTGCTTCATCACATGTGGGAGGCCAAGAACAGTCTACGACCACGGCTCCGCAAATGTGAACTCCATCGCAACATGCGTCGTCGGCTTTGCCGACTTGAGGGGGAATTCGAAGACTACACTCAGCAACTCTTGCGACAAAATTGCCACGTGGCTTGTGATCGCATGGAGAAAGAGATCGGTATGGCTGAGACATGGCGGATCATGCGTTGCCTGATAGACCCTGACAAAAGTGATGATGATGTTGATGATGTTGGTTAGTGTTTAATGGCGCAAGGCCAACGATGGCAAAGAGCACCAGAGAAGAAGTTATTTATTGAAGAGAAGTGGTTACAACAAAACGGTAGGTATAAAAACGTCTAACGGGACATAATAAAATCAAATGAAGATAATGGTGATGGCTGGTGTATAGGGCCAGACTTGATTGTGCGTGATAAGAAATGAGGTTTAAAACCTTAACGGCTGATAAGTACATAAACACGCGTTTCACGGAAACCATGGCGTCGTCACCCAGAAACAACGATGGATATAGAGGAATGTGTTGTCTGTAGAGTTCTCGGAATGGTTTGTGTCGTGTTGTGTAGAGTGCCTTGCATTGAATGAGTATGTAAACTACAGAGAGGGCCTCTCCGCACTTGCCACACGCAGGTCTTGAAGACCCTGTCAGCAGATGCGAGTGTGTGACATGTGTGTGCCCTATCCGTACACTAGCAAGTGCAACTTCTGTGTATTTGCTGAGTGTGTCAATAGTGTAGGATCCCAAGAATGGCGTTATTACGTGTAACGTTGTCTGTATTTTCCCTGCACGCTGTTTGCCTTGTGTTGCGAAGTTGTTGATTGATGTGTGGCTTGATGTCGGTGTAGGGTAAAGTTATTATATCTAAATCACACAAGAGTGTAGCAGCAGCAGCCATTTGATCTGGGGTTTCGTTCCCAGCAATCCCACAGTGGCCGGGAACCCAGCATACGGTTATCTCGAGACCTGAGGTGTATGCCGACATAAGGGCATTAAACAAAAGATTCATTACATATTTGTGGAACGTTTTTTGGATACAAGTGCACGGGCAACACTAAGGAAATCGGGAAACTCTATGGACTTCGAAATTTGATGTTGTACGATGTGATGTGAAACAAGTAAAATGCCATGTGCATCAGCCGTAAAAACGCTATTGTGGGTGTTTATTCTCTTATACACGTTGAGGTTTGGTTCATGGGCTGCACAAGACACAGCCGTAGCTGCCTTTGATGCGTCGCAGTAATACTCTGCGCACTGATACTTCTCCTTCAGGAAGAGGAAATGCTGCATAATGGCTAGCCTTGGTGCGCTGGTTTTGTCAAACTGCACAAAAGAAAAGCCGCAACAAAGTGCCCGGTGTTGCCACGGTGCAATAGAATCAATAATTGGTGTCTTTTCGATGTGTGGAGATGACACAGCCAGCTGAAAAGCTTCTCCTGTGACTCTGAGAGGGAAGGGCATGGATATAGATGGATGGTTTCAAAATAGCTGCTGTGAGGATGGATCAAGAATGGTTGAATCAACAGGATGATAGGTCATAAACATTACTTTAGAGGCATACAGCATGTCGGTGTATGTAATCTTGTGATACAGTGACCATTTGTGACACTCTGCATAGACGCTTTCAGTGGGGCTAGTGCGAAAGGCGCCAGATGCAAGACGAAGCCCCAAATACACCACCGGGTCAAACATTTTTAGCGCTGTTTTCGTCGCCGACCCATAAACAATAGTACCGTTGTCCAAGCGAGATTCTACCACTGCAGTATACAGGTGCAGGAGGAGCTGCTTGTCAGCACTGTAGGATTGGTGTGACAGGACTTTAGGAATGTTCATTGTTTTTAGGAATTTCTGTTTTAACTGCTTTAGGTGAGAGATAAACGTAAGTTTACTATCAAATATTAAGCCCAAAAACCTCTGCTCCCCTTTGACAGGGATTACTACACCATTATTAGAGATATCAGGTTGCGCATGAATACCGCGCTTCCAGGAGAACAGAAAACAAGTACTTTTCAGAGGGTTCAGTTAAAACCGGTTGTGTCTGCCCAGCAATCAAGTTTGTTCACACCAGGCTTGACTTTGCGTTCGCAAATTGAGAAGTTACAAGACTTCAAAGATATTTTTATGTCATCTACATATTCTGAACATAAATGGTAGGTGGCAATTCCCTCAAGAGCGAGTTCATCTTAACAATATGACTGGTTGATCTGTGCACCTGTAAGATAATGTCAAGATTGTTTTGGTCACACGCGTTCTTATACATTTTTCTCTTGTGTGATAAACACTTCAGTTGTTAGTCAGCGCTCGTGTTGTTGTCCTCTTCCTTCTGTCCTGGTTTTTTTGCGCGCTGTTTCACCACTATGAATGGGTCAGTAGCTAGAGAGAGAGGACGAGTCATTTCATTCTTTCAAGAATGCTACAACTATGGCCTCCCTCCAATACTTTGGAATGTGCTCCGAAAGCCATATTTTCTTGTAAAGGTGTAGAAGTGTTTTAAGGATGTCTGAGTGCAGGTATTGTTCATGGTGTATGTGATTTTGTCTGCACCTTGAGTTGAAGGATTACATGTGGTTAGGGCTGCCTTCAGCTTATGAATTGATAAAGCAGAATTGTAAGAAGCGTGTGACTTGTTATCACGCAGGGACTTCTTTTTTACAGATGTTTTGTATTTATTGAAAGTATTTGTGTAGTGTGCTGAACTGGACACGTGTTTGAAGTGTTGTGCATGTATGTTAGCCTGGTCTTCCAGTGTGTCTCCTGTTGTACTAACCAGCGGCAGCCTGTGTGGCTGTTTTCCTTTTAGTTTTCGTATTCATGTCTATATTTTGTGTGGGTCTTTGTAAGAGTTTATGGATGTCAAAAAGATGTGCCAACTCTCTCGTTTTGCCACACGGCGAACATGTTTTCCAAACACCTTGGCCCGTTTCAACAAAAAAAAGGTTACCCGATGTGGGGTACCCACGAAGGATACCCCACGCCTTGTTCTGGGCCTCTCGCGCCCGCCTAAAGTCCTCGTTCCACAACTGCCTCCTCCGGTTGCGCGGGGCACCAGACGCGTGGGAAATAGACTTTTCGGCAGCGTCGAGGATGTTTGCAGTGAGTAGTTGGGTAACTTCTTCAACGTGTATGTGTCGTATGGATATGTAGTGTCGTTGCGATGGGTCTGTGAATGTGTTCCAGATATATTGAACCTAATATGGGAAGATGAACTGCATGCGCCTTTACAATTATATATCAGTGAGGTGGGGAAGTGGTCACCGCCATATAGGTCAGTGCCCACACCCCACTCGAGAAGAGGAAAGAGAACTGCGGAGCCAATAGCCAAGTCAAGATATGAGTATGTGTTGTGCCTTAAGTTATGGTATGTAGGCTGTTTCTTGTTGAAAGGGCATGCTCCAGAGGATGTAAGAAACTTCTCTATCAAGCAACCTCGGGCATCTGTGCGAGAAGAGCCCCAAAGAGAGTTGTGAGCATTATGTTCGCGTGTTAAGATGTATGGTTCAGACAACTGATCAAACAGTGCCTCGAAGTCAGAGCTCGAAAGTACAAGATCCGGAGGAAGGCATACGGAGCTTACTATTACCAACCCATTAAATATTATTGTTCGAATTGCTACAGCCTCAAGGTCATTGTTCAGAGTGAGAGGGTGGCAGGCTAAGGATTGCCGGACAATCATGCCGACACCGCCAGAAGAGTGTGTGCAGTCATCCCTGTCCTTTCTGAAGACCTTGTAACTATTCAAGAAATTTGTGTGCTTGGAATTCAGATGTGTTTCCTGAACACACATTACACTTGGCTGATTGGCATGTAGTATTTCGTATAAATGGTCAATATTTTTAAGAAGGCCTCTACGGTTTCATAATATTATGTTTTCTCTTCCTATTATTTAGTGTGAGAGCTTCTAGAGTGTGTATTAATATGTGTCGTCTTTCGGGGCTGTGACTTTCGTCTTTTTAGGCTTGTCGGGATGCTTTGGCGTCGGGACACGTTCCTTCCGGTGCAGCGCAGACAAGAATGGTCCGACATCCGTTTCGTCTTCTGATGTCCTTGGAGTGCCTGATTTATCAGTTTCCGTGGACCTGGCACCTTTTAGGGCGCTTGCTTTGACTGCCCCACAACCACCGAGGGTTTCAGAAATGCCTCGGATGGCACAGGCGGTGCGCAGGGGGTAGGAGATGCCGCTGGTTCCTTCTCCATCTTTTCTGCGCCCTCGCCTGTCGTTTGGGACACTGGAGCGACATGGAGGATGCAAAATCACTCCCACCAGACGTAGTTGCCACTACAGCCGCTCCTGTCTCAGCGAGCAGCGCGGGGGCGGGTTGGGCTTCCTGAGGCAACCTGGTGGGGTCGGGGGCGGGACCAAGTCTGACTCGCGGTACTGGGTCCCGCCGAAACCAGATGCCGCTCCGCCCACCAGAGAGCCGCGTCGGTGAACCTACCCAGAGGAAAACAGGCGAACCTCTTCCGCGCATCCGGTAAGGTGATGTTCTGTGTGACCTTGATGTTTGTATTTTCTTTTCTAGCAGAAACTTCTAGCATTTTCTGGAGTACGCCGCATGTGGGCCCTGACAGTAAATGCAGAGAGAGAGAGAGAAACAACGTCTTTATTTGGCCTGCGGAAACCTCGGGGGGTGCCTACTATCGCCGGCCTCCCTGGTGGGGAGGTGACAAGTTCGGCCGCTGGCGATCGATGGCCGCTAGCGCGAGCTGCGCAGCCATCTTCTGTAGTTCATATTCCGCACTGGTCACCGCACTCTCCAAGCGCGGCGGCAGCGGATCCGCAGTGGTCGAGTCCGTTTGCTGGCATTCCCAGAGCATGTGCTGCATGGTAGCGCGACCGTCACCACACATCACACACTTATCTGTCTGGAATAATTCGGGGCACACGTGTTTGGCGAACACAGGCGTCCATATCGCGCGCACCTGTAGTTGGCGCACTAGCACCGCCTCTCTTCGGGTAAGATTCCGGTGCGGCGGCGGGTAGGCTCTTCTGCCCTCCCGATACCAGGCCAGCACCTCCTTGTATGTGTCGATTGGAGTTGCCTCGATGTGGTCTTCTTCATCTTCTTCCTCGCCTTCCGCAGGACGAGGGGGGGAGCTCGGGGCAGCGCTGTGTCTGGTAAGCACGCGCGCCGCTCGGTCTGCCCCCTCGTTGCGGTTGGCACCCGTTCCCACCGGGCCCATGTGCGCCGGGAACCACTTGATGGTCACCGGCATTGTTCGTTGTGGTAGGGCCCCGCACACCCTAGACGCGCACGAGGACACTCTGTTTGTGGCGTAGTTCATGACAGCACTGCGCGAATCACACAACACCGTCGCACACTTGGGGTTGGTTAGGGCCAGCGCTATGGCCAGCTCCTCCGCTTGCCTCGGGTCCTGGGCCCGCACGCTGCCCGCCGTGTACAGCTCCCCTGAGGTCGCCGCTATCACGGCCACAGCGTACGTGCCTTGGCGGTTCGGATATGCCGCCGCATCGACGTAGTAGGCGTTAGTGTCTGCCGCATGCGCGGCCGTGAGGGCCTTTGCCCTGGCCAGGCGGCGTTCCCGGTTCGTTTCCGGATCCATGTGCTTGGGGACCGGCGGGACCTGCATGAGGCCGAGCAGCCCGCGCGGCAACGACCGCGGAGGCGGCGGTGGCACCGGTCCCCTGTCTCCCTCCCCTTGCAGCCTCGTCTGGCAACCTACTCTGTGCAGGATCGACCTGCCGGTTCTGGTTAGCGTTAGTCTAGTTAGCTGTGCTGTGCGCTGTGCTTCTGCTATCTCGCTTAAGGTGTTATGAACGCCTAGTTCTAAGAGTCGCGTCGTGTTGGTGTGTGTATAGAGGCCTAGTGCCATCTTGTATGCTTTGCGTATCAGAGCGTCAACCTTGCCGCTCTCGGCCGCCGACCAGTCGTGGAAGGCCGCCACATATGCCACATGGCTGATTGCAAATGATTGAACCAGCTTCAGGAGGTTGTTCTCTCGCATCCCTCCGTGCCGCGTTGCCACCTTCTTGATTAGCCGTATTGCCGTCATGATCTTCATCTCGAGCTTGGTGACGGTAAGGCCGTTGTGCCCGAGGGCGTCGACGTGCAGTCCGAGGACGCGCAGCGTCTTCACCCGCGGTATGGTCGTCCCGTCTCGAGTTCGGAGGTTGATGTGGGATTCTGTTTTGCTTCCCTGACCTCTTCGTTTCGGTGGAATAATCAGCAGCTCCGACTTGTTCGGGGAGCACGTGAGGCCCGTGTCCTGCAGGTGGTCTTCGACTTCGTCGATGGCGCTCTGCAGGGACGCCTCGATCTCGCCGTCACTGCCGCCGGACATCCACAGCGTGATGTCATCTGCGTAAATGGTGTGCCCGACGTTCGGGATGCCCTGTAGTCGTTGGGCAACCCCGATCATGACTATGTTGAACAGCGTTGGCGAGATCACGGCGCCCTGCGGCGTTCCCGTGCTCCCCAGACTCTTCTTGGGTAGTTCCATATCTCCCGCCACTATCGTTGCGGTGCGGCCCGTGAGGAAATCGCGGATGTAGGCGAAGGAGCGCTCGCCCATGTTTAGGCGCGAGACCTGTTGAAGTATGGCTGAATGGCGAACGTTGTCAAACGCGCTCTTCAAATCCAGGCCGAGTACCGCTCTGTTGTCCATGGAGCCGGCCGGTCGGTCTAGGACTTCGTGTTTGATGAGCAGCATCGCGTCCTGCGTGCTGAGCTTGGTTCGGAAACCCAGCATCGTGTCGGGATAGAGACCTTCTTCTTCCAGGTACGCTTGCCATCTGTTTAGGAGGACGTGCTCCAACACCTTCCCGATGCAGGACGTCAGAGAGATGGGCCGCAAGTTGTCGATACTCGGCGTCTTGCCCGGCTTTGGGATCAGTACTGTTCTGGCCTCTTTCCAGCTGGCGGGGAGCTTGCCCGCCCGCCAGCACTTGTTAAAGTAACCCGTCAGCGCCGTTATGGCCGCGTCGCTGAGGTTGCGCAGCGCTTTGTTCGACACCCCGTCCGGCCCCGGGGCCGACTTGCAGTTGATGGTTTGAATGACTGCCCGGACCTCCCACTCCTCGATGTCGGCGTCGAGCTTGGCGTTAGCCTCGCCCGCGTAACTCGGGAGGGGTGTCGGCGGGGTGGATGGAAGGTATTTGTTGTCGATGCGCCGGCGGACCTCAGCTTCGCCGAGCTCCTGCTTCGCCTTGTGTAGTGTCCGGGCAAGGATGTGGTGTTGCGTCCCCTTCGTCTTGCTCTCGTCCAGCAGATGACGGAGCAGGTGCCAGGTTCTGCTCTTGTGGATTTGGCCGTCCGCTTCCTGACAGACCGCCTGCCACTGCTGCCGGCAGAGCACCTCGCTGTGCTTTTCGATCTCGGTGTTTAGTAGGGCGATGCGTTTACGGAGCCTCCGGTTGTGGCGTTGTCGCTTCCACCGGGCCCTCAGTGAGTTCCTCGCCTCCAGCAGGTGTGCTAGGCGGCTGTCGACTTGCGGGGCCCCTTCGTCTGCCTCCACCTCCGTTGTAGCTGCCCGTGTCACCGCGTTGAGCTCACGCGACCACTTGTCAATGTCTTCGATCTGCTCGGTCAGAGCGTCCAACTCTTGTCTGTATTTGTTCCAATCCGTCATCGCTAGCCTGCGGGGGACCGGCGCTTTGCCGCGCAGCGGCACTGTTACCTCGAGGACGCAGTGATCGCTGCCCAGCGTTTCGCCCGTGTTCCGCCAGCGGACTCCGGTGGTAGTGTTGCAGAATGCAAGGTCTGGGTTCGTATCCCGTTGCGTGGAAGTGCCGTGTCTCGTGTGTACCGATGGGTCGTTCAGCAGGTGATATTCCGCCTCCATAGCTTCCTCGTAGAGGCTCTGGCCCTTGGTCGTAGACTTCGGGTACCCCCACGCCGTGTGCGGCGCATTGAAGTCTCCGCACACGAGCGCGGTGTTGTACCCTGCCAGTTGTTTCGTCTTGTGCATTAAGGTTCTGAATCTTTGTTGGAACTGTTTGGGATTGCTATAGACGTTTACTATGTAGGTGCTCTCCTTTCTCTTGCGGCCCGTGACGACCTCGATGGCTAGGTGCTCGATGGCGCTGTTTTGGAGCAGGCCGTGTTCGATATAAGTGAGTCCCTTCTTCACCAGGGTACACACCCCCTGACCCGCACCTTTCCCAGCCGTTCTTGCACTGGGCGGGCTGGCATAGGAGCGGTACCCCGGTAATCCCGGGGGAGTCTCGGTGTGTGTTTCTTGTATGAGTATTACGTCTGGCCGCCGGCCGACTTGCCTCATGTATTGTTGTAAGAGTGCCTTCTTTTTGCGCAGGCCATTCGCGTTCCATTGCCACACCACGAGCTCCCGCGTTAGCGCTGTTCTGGCCATGTTGGTCGGGTCGTGCTCGGTTGTTGCGGCTGCTGCTGTGGCTGCTGCTGTTGGTGGGTTATCTCGTTGAATCGTGTTAGGAGTTGTTGTAGCATGCGTTCCATGTTGGCCATGCGGACGCTCATGTCTGCTGTAGTTGCCTCTACCGTAGCCTGTCTTCGGTTGATTGCCTCTATGTCCCTCTCGAAGCGGTCCATGCGCTCCTCCAGATGCTGGTGGCTTTCCTCCAGCTGTTGGTGGCGTCTCTCGATCGCGTTCATTACTGTGGCTCTCCTCTTCGCCCTTAGGCTGAAGTCTTCTTCTTCTGTGGTTGAATCTCTGTTCTGTACCGTTTCTTCTCCTTCTTCGACTATTTCCGCAATTCGCGGTTCCACGGCGTGTATCCGCTCGGGCTCCTGCGTTTGCATCTGTTCTTGCTCCTGAAATCGCACTTGTCTCTGCGCCTGTCTGCGCGTTGCCTTCGATGGTAAAGCTGGGGCTTGATGTTGCTGTTGATTTGTAAGGAACATATCTAGCTTCTTGCTGAATTCTTGTAGTTGCCGCTCTTGTTGTGCAATCTTCTGGTCTTGTTGTGCGAGCTGCGCTCTGAGGCACGCATTCTCACTGCGGAGTTCCATCGTTTCCGGAGTTGGTTGTACCTGCTGCGGTGCGCAGCTCCTGGGCTCCTGCGGGTTAGCTTCCCGCCTCGGACGCGGCTCCACCACCGCGGCTGCCCACGTTACGCCCTCTCGCGGGCTGGTCTTGACTTGATTTCCATTGCCGCCGCCGCTGTGGCGGCTCGCTTCGCCTCCGCCAGCTGCTGCTGCCGGGGCGCCGCCAGCATTCTTCTGTGGTATCCGTTTCGCGCCTTCCCCGGCCGCCCGCAGCTGCGGGAAGTCAGTTAGGCCTAATGTTGGCGCACGCCTTTGCTGCTCCTCCGTTCGCTTGCGCTCCCATCGGCGCTGCTTGACCACGTGTGGGGTCTTGTAGCGGTTCTTGCATCCCGCCACTCCGGTGGGGTGCGCCCCGCCGCACAGCTTGCAGCGGGGTTTGCATTCTCGCTCGTGTGTGGGGCCCGGATTGGACACTCCGCACGCAAAGCATACCTCGGTGTCCGGATAGGGACACACGTCTGCGCGGTGACCTAGCCTGCTGCAACAATGGCATACCTCGTAATGTTGTTTGTAAAGGCTACATCTAGTTATCATAGCTCCAAATTTTACTGTACTAGGCACTTTCGTACCCTCGAAAGCCACGATTACTGTGGTAGTGTTTCCAATTCGATGCGCTTCGAGCGCGAGCGGGTTCGCTTCGTTTACGATGTTCTCCTGCAAGTCCTGCTCCGTGTATGTAAGCGAGATGCCACGTATGACGCCCTTCACGGTGCCCTCGGGCGCCGGCACGTACGCACTAACTTCGTGTTCCCTACCCGCGATTCTGAGTAGTCGGATGCCCGAGTACATTCGAGCTCTCTGCTCATGCGGGGTACTTATTACTATGATATTTTGGGCATTGTTGGTACAAATCGTGTCTTCCCTAGATTCCTGCAGTGTAGTTCCTGCCATCTCGAAAATGGCCTCCATTAGCTTAGGTGCCTCGGTACGCGCCACGTTTAGCCCGCCACGTGGCCTAAGTATGACTTTAATATCCTCCTTCGGCAGCGCATGCGGCATGCGTGCTGCCTTGGTAAGCCTAGCGGCGACCTGCTTCGCGAAACGTGCCTGATTCTTGGGGGCTGCAGGGGGAGTAGTGGCAGAAACAACAGGGACCGACTTACCGCCAGCCGCCCCGGCCGCCTGCCGCCGCATCCGCCGCCTCGCCACCTGCCATCTGTCTTCGCCTCCTTCCTCCGCCGGTGTTGGGTCCGTGCCGGTAACCGCTACCGACACCCGTCCGTGGTCGTAATTCACTTGCATCGTCGATGCTCGAGGGCTTTCTTCAAGTGGAGAGGTGGTTCCGATGTCCATGGTAGTCGCCATCTCCTCCAGGGTAGTTGCCGTCTCCGCCATGGCGGCCGTCATCGGCGCGCCCGGCCCGAAGTCGCGCTAAGCCTAGGTTAGGCCTAGCTGGCCGACCACGTTGGCCGATCGGTCTTCGCCGATAAATGGGTGAAAATCGATGCAACTTGCCCGAAAATGGTGTCAGTCGATTCCGTGGGTCAAGCTGCGTCACCCTATAACAGAATCTCGTTGATATCTTCAATTACCCCGGCGCAATTAGTCGAAATCAGCGGAGCCGATGCGAGACACGTCCGCTCCCTGCAGCGACCGCAGCGCCGCCCAGTAAATGCAGAGGAGTTGTTCTGAACTACAATTGTCAGAGGGATGACCTTGCTGCGCACACTTGGCCCATGTTAGTTGGCCCCGACACGAGTTGGTACCATGCCCGAAGCGCTCGCACTTG
Source organism: Haemaphysalis longicornis (assembly GCF_048455015.1). Lineage (NCBI taxonomy): Eukaryota > Metazoa > Arthropoda > Arachnida > Ixodida > Ixodidae > Haemaphysalis > Haemaphysalis longicornis. The sequence continues at coordinate 49,706,359 of NW_027526214.1, read as the reverse complement.
AAACAGCGCCGCGTGTTCGGGATGTACGCTCGGAAGGAGCACCAGATGAAACCAGCATTGATGTTGTCTGGAAGTACAGGACGATCAAATGTCAGGCTGATTTGTTTTGTGAGTAATACCTTCTATTCTCTCCTTGTTGTTATGCGCCTGACAGCCGTCACACCTTGACTTCTCATCCCTTCAAGGAGATCGGCCTCTGTTTCATTTGCGAGTTCTGGCCCCGAGATCACGCCCTGCGAGCTGTTGAGGCTGTGGTGTGGCGTCACCAACTGTCAGGATCGGCACTACGGGTCTGCTTCAAGAGTTTATTTCCCTGCTGGTGACTATGTACCTCGACCAAGATTTCACTGATTCTCTGTTTCTTAACTTTGTAGCGCCACCATCATCATCTTCATCTTAAGCGCCACCATCATCATCAGAAGATTGGCCAGCTGGCACAGCGGAACACACTCAGCACTCGGTACACCTCGGGAACGGCCCCTCGTTTTCTACTCGCTTCGTTCCGAACATGGCGCAGCCAACGCAGCCACAATAAACGTGGGGTCGACCGCACCGCCTCATTGGCCTCCTACAATTTGGTGACCCGGCAAGCGGCTTCACGATGGCTTTGGAACGCTGCTTTCCCAGCCGCAACACAGACGACGGCACGCGAAGAACGTTCCCCGCCCTCCCAAACCCTCCCTTACTAATCCCGTCGTTTTCTACTCGCTTCGTTCCGACCATGGCGCAGCCAACGCAACAACAATAAACGTGGGCTCGGCCGCACCGCCTCATTGGCCGCCTACAGCTTTATAGGATTCACCTACAACACTTTGGAGAAATTTCGACATCAAGAACACAGACTGTGAAGCAATAGGCCTCGCTTGTTCAAGTGATTCAACTGCCAAGAAAAGGGGGTAGATATCAGGTTTTCGGATTGTCATGGTCGGAAGGGGTGGATTGAATGCTTCGGTGAGCCCCTTTATATGGGGCTGATGATTGGGTTTGGGAAATTTAGAAAAATTCATACAGCATGTATAAAAGCAGGTAGACGGGGTACTTTCCTCTCAAACCTTACTCTGGTAGCCTGAGAGGTCCCGGAGCTCCCTGCCTGGTAAACAGACAGGGAGCCCATCTGCCGGAGCTTGACCTAGGCTCCGACGACCACTGTTTGAGATTTCTACCTTTCACCGTAAAACTGATTCCACGGTCGGTTACAGCGTGAGTCCGCGGTGTCGCCACCACCGTCACCAAGATTGATCAAGGTGCCCCGTGCGGGCTCCTGACAAAAAGTAAGAACACGCAACGACACAATATATTTGTTGTCCTTCACAAATTTAACCGAACCAGCAAACAGCTTGTGCAGGCCCTTCAGGATCGCTACATTGCACCTTCGGCTACCGAAACGCTCCCCCTTACTCGTGTGGTGACAACGCCTCCCTCGACATTGCCAACACCTTAAGCGAGGTACGGGACGCAATCGCCGCCGTCCGGATAGGCTACGCGCCGGTTGCCGGACCGCATAACGAATAAGATACTCCGCAACTTAGACGACGACTCCATCGAGACTCTTACGCGTTACTTCAGCGTGTGTTGGGACGCGACCACATCCCCGCTCAATGGAAAACGGCCAACGTTACCACAATTTCCAAACCTGCAAAAAACTCCAAATTGAAAACGTTCGCCCACTTTTCCTCACCTCGGGTGTAGGAAAACCCCTGGAACATGTCATCCTAAATACGATCAGCGCCTACATGAAAAACAAAATTTATACTCGCACACCACGATTGGCTTCTGCCCCAAACTCTCGACACAAGATGTGATGCTTCAACTGAAACACGACGTTATTGACGGAGCGTGCTCCTCTTCATCAGATTATCATGCCGTCCACGGGCTCGATCTCGTTAAAGCCTTTGATAACGAAAAAAATTCTGCAACCGTAGAGAATCTCAACAGCCCGGGGGTCGGGAATAGTGTGCATAACTACATTGGCAACTTCCTCACCCATCGAACAGCAACTCTCACGATTGGCGGACTTTAATAAGACAAAATTCATCTAGGCAGTAGGGGAACCCCCCAGGGCTCGGTTCTTGCCCCCTTTTATTTCAACGTGGCAATGATGGGTCTGCCCAATCTCCTCGACAGCATAGAAGAGCTCCAGCATAGTCTTTACGCAGACGATGTAACACTGTGGGTGTGCGGCGGTAGTGACGGTCACATTGAGTACACTCTCCAGCAAGCCATCAACACCGTCGAAACATACGCTGCATCCCGAGGCCTGAGCTTCTCACCCGAAGAATCAGAACTTCTTATCTGCCGTCCCAGTAGTAGAGGAAGAAAATCTAGTTCCACTCCTTCTTCAGTACAACTTTTTTGCTCCGGTTCATACCGCATTCCTATCGTTTCGAGTATTCGAGTTCTGGAACTTCGAATACAATGGAATGGATATAATTCCGTATCCTTAATAGCGCTTGAAAAAGGTGTGCGCCAAACAGCCAGGGTAATATCCAGGGTAGCTGGTCGCAACCATGGAATGAAAGAAACTAGCCTCCTGCGGATCGTACAGGCCCTTGTAGTAAGTCGGGTGACGTGCGCCACTCCGCAGCACCGGCTACAGAGGGCAGAGACAATTAAAATAGACGCTCTCCTCCGCATATCCCACAAGCGGGCCATTAGTCTCCCACTAAACACTCCCACCAAGCGATCTGGGGCCCTGGGCCTTGCAAATAGTCTGGATGAGCTCAATGAGGCTCAACGGCTAGGTGTGGTTGGAGAAGAGGCAGCCATGGCTCTAGCCAAAGTATCCTCCACAAAAATCAAGACAATTGTTAGCGACTCCAAATCAGCAATTCTAAATTTCTCACGAGGACATAAATCAAGGGATGCGTTCGCAATCATGATTTATGGTCTCCACCTCAAAACCCAGACAGGCAAGATCAACTTAATTTGGACCCCCGCCCACTCCGCCCTAGCAGGGAACGAGTGTGCGCACGAAGCCGCTCGAGGATTTACCAACCGAGCAGACGGCACTTCCGATGCGGAACTCGTCCCCGTGTCGGGCAGGAGCAGGCGGGTGTCATACAGCGACGTTTCGTATAAATGGTCAATATTTTTAAGAAGGCCTCTACGGTTTTATTAAATTATATTTTCTCTTCCTATTATTTAGTGTGAGACGCGGGTGTCGGGCAGGGGCAGGCGGGTGTCATACAGCGACGTTTCGCATAAATGGTCAATATTTTTACGAAGGCCTCTACGGTTTCATTAAATTATGTTTTCTCTTCCCAATATTTAGTCATACAGCGACGTTTCGTATAAATGGTCAATACTTTTAAGAAGGCCTCTACGGTTTCATTAAATTATCATTTCTCTTCCCATTATTTAGTGTGAGAGGCGGCTGTCGGGCAGGGGCAGGCGGGTGTGATACAGCGACGTTTCGTATAAATGGTCAATATTTGTTACAGGTCATTACCGTTTAGGCCGGGCCCACTTCCCACCAGCGCACCCATCTCTCAGTAAGCGGCAGTCGCTGGTCTCGCGGATCCTACAGACCCACGCGTATCAAAACACCCTGTTGTATAGCTATGGCTACTCAGGGGGCTACTCCCCACAGTGTCATAAATGTCAGCAAGGAGCGGACCTGCCACACATAATATGCAAATGTCCGCAGGCGACCACAAACTGCCGCACGATCATTAACAGTGAGCAGTGGGAGACCGTGCTTCTCAGCTCCAGCCCGGAAGATCAACTCTGGGCCATCCAGCTGGCTGAGGTCGCTGCCAGATGCAAAGTCTCACAGCCTGAGACTTGAGACTGTACCTATACCTATACCTATATCAAGCCACAGCTTGAGACTGTACCTATATACATTAGTCTAGTGAGGAAATGGTCACTACCACATGAGTCATGCCCACACCCCCTCAAGACAAGGAACGAGAACTGCTGACCTAATTGCCAAGTCAGGAAGCGAGTATGTATTGTGTTATAAGTTATGGTATGTAGCTTGTTTTTTTTTGTTGAAAAGGCATGCTCCAGAGGATGTTAGAAATTCTCTATCAAGCTACCTTGGGCATCCGTTCGGAAGGAGCCGCAAAGAGAGTTGTGCGCATTAAGGTGGCCTGTGAGGATGTATGACTCGGGTAGCTGGTCAACCAGTGCCTCTAAGTCGGAGCTCAGAAGTGCAAAATGAGGAGAGAGCTAAGTGGAGCATACCATTATTAACGCAATAAATATTATCGTACGGATTGCTACAGCCTCAACGACAGCGTTTAAAGAGAGAGGGTGGCATGCTAATGATTTCCAGGGGACAATGGCCACACCACCTGAAGAATGTGTGCTGCTAACCCTGTCCTTCCTGAAGACCATGTACCTACTATATAAATTTGTTTTTTTACTTGAGGTTTGTTTCTTGGAGACACATGAAACCTGCATGATTGGCATATAGCATCACATACACATCGTCAAGAGTTTTAAGGATGCCTCTGCAGTTGTATTGGTATGATGTTTTTGGTTCCCATTATTTACATTTAAGAATGAGTGGAGTGTTGGTGTGTGTTTGTTCATGTGTGGTCTTTTGGGGTGTTACTCTAGGATTGTGCTGGGATTGTGCAGGCAATAAAGGCCCGACATTCATCCCCTCGTGAGATGTCAGAGAGGTGCCCGACGGGTGGGTCCCCCAGACTTGGGGGGCCCTTCGTTTGACGCGCCACCCCCGGGGGCGTCAGGGCACCAGAGGTTGCATGGGTGGTGCGGTGGTGGGGGGAGCCGATGCGGGGCCCCCGGTGTCCATCCTCTCGGCAAACTCAAATGAACTGGAGGATGAGGAGGCAGGGGGCGAGAGTGGCATTGGTCACAAAAGAGACGGTTGGCACCACAACCAGTGCTGTTCCCACAATCGGTGTGGTGACGGGTTTCGCTGCCTGTGGTAACCCAGCGGGGGAGCGAAAGGGACCAGGTCACATTCGCTGAACTAAGTCCCTGTGGAAATCAGACGCCACTTCGACATACGGTGGCGTGCGTCGGCGTACTTCCCTGGAGGGAATGAGGTGAACCTCTGCACCCCTCTGGGAACGAGATGTTCTGAGTTACCTTGATGTTTATTATCTTCTGCTCTAGTTAAAATTTTTCCCATTTGCGGTAGTGTGCCGCATGCGGCCAATTGCCGTTTACACAAGTCAGGGTGTCGGATGGGCAGTAGTCGCTCGAATGATCGTGTGCCCGCATTTTGCCTAGGTCGTTCGTCCACGGCAAGAGTTTAACAGGTGAGCTACGTCTTACAATTGAAAGTTCACACTTTGTGAGCAGAGGGCTGCTCTGAAACCATGTAGGCCTTCAGCTCCGCGCGCAGACAACATTGCTTAGAGTATAATACAGCAGCTACACACCGAAACTTTAAAAACACTGCTACACTCATTCAATAAACTATTGCTTTCGGGCATTTACCAAATTCTTGAAGAGAAGCTACGGTGGTGATTTTTCAAGAGAGGAAAAATCGGTCTTCTGCCGCAAGTTTTTGTCCCATCGCCCTGACAAGCTGTCTGTGCAAGCTCCTCGAGAAGACGATTACCAGAAGGCTCGTGTACTTTTTAGAGTACAACGGTCTTCTCGAGGGCTGCCAGGCAGGCTTCCAGCTGGTTGACTTAGATTCTTATCATCTGCTTGACTTAGAATCTTACATCAAAGATGCAATCATCCATTAACAATATTGTATGACGGTAATTTTTGACATTCAGAAGGCTTACGATACTGCAGATTGCTACGTTATTTTTAGTAATTTTAAGTGCTTTGGTTTGTCATGCGACATGGTGAAACCGCTTGAAAGCTACTTGTCCCACTTGAAAGCTACAGAGCCCACTCTAACACTTCCGTGTGAGAGTGGGCTCTGCAGTTTCACGGTTTCATGTAAAGCAAAACGAGGTGCTCAAGGGGAGTTCAAAGTTGCACAGTCTTTATAGTAACAACGAACTCACTTGGGAAGGCACTACCGGCAACAGTTTCTTTGTGTATGTAGACGACATTCAACTGTCCTTTAAATCCTCTAATCTGTCAATATGCGAGCGCCAAGTCAAGCTTGGTGTTAACAAACTTGCTGATTGTGCACACCAGAAGGGTGTTAAGCTTAAAACAGAAAAGCACACGCGTTGTATTTTCAAGCAGGCGTAGGATCAATCCTGAACCTGTTAATAAACTTACCACTCTTTCTATTCCTCTCAAGAAGACACAAAATTTTTTAGGCGTGGTGATCGATAAAAACTGACATTCATTGTACACATAGAACATCTCAAACATAAATGCTTAAAAGCACTGAATATCCTCAAGGTCCTCTGGAATTGCTACTATGATGCAGACCAAGAAATAATCCGTCTTTTCACCCGTCTTGTTGTCTGACGGTTGCACTATGGGAGTGCCTTCTAGGGGACAGCCTGTAAAACCGCATTGAAAACTTCGGACCTAGTGCTGCACTTGGGGCTACGTCTTTCATGCGGAGCTTTCCCGACGAGCCCTGTTGAAAGTCTATAGGCAGAGTGCGATAAGTGGAGCCTTTAACACCAGCGGCCTATCGTATGACTGCTGTATCAGACTTGTAATTTCATCCTTAACGACATATCATCCACTCCTCTGCACGCAGCACGTCCATATTTACCTGCTCTATTCTCCTTAACAATGAGAACCCGTGGGGGGGATGGGAATTTTAGTAGCAGAGAGCATGAAGTCCTATGTTGCTGACTTCATTCCGCTTAGGGACAAGTCAGCAATCTGTTGTGACATATCCTTTTGGTTTATTGTGGTTATAAAACTTCACCACTGACTTGGAGGACTAGATGAGAGCCGAACTAGGGTGTTTAACTTCTCCGACAGCCCTGGTCAGCTCTAGCACAGTTTGCTCGATTTTTTGCTCGGTAGAATCGAATCGACGCGAATTTCGGAACTGTTATTCCATCATCACTGTCATGTGCGGGCACAGAGCGATAATCCCGGCGTATTCATCTCTCCACTGTTTGACACCAATCCACGTCACGTAATTTGATGAAATTGTGTGCTATCTCTTGCTAGAACAACCGAAATAAATGCTAAAATCTTAAGCATTGTGTTGGAAAGAAAGCGAAAAAGCCACAGCGGACGCTAATTGAAAACCCATTTTGGTGGTTTTGACTATTGTTGCCAGGCTGTGTAGCAGAACTTGGAGTTGCGAATAGCAATTACACCCTGCCCGTCTTCCCCAAAGCTCAGAAAATACGTAACGACGTTGCGAATGCCTTAGAAACGTTCGGAAATAGCGAAAATAAATGCACCAAATATATACATTTTTGTAGAAGCGCCTTGCAATCTCGCGCGCACAATATTGCGCGATTTGTTTGGCAGAGAACCAAACAACGTTATCACAGCACGCAGCATGAATTTTTAATAGCATGTAACACTTCTGTTTTCCCTCAGAACGTGTGCTCACGACACGTTGTCATGAATGTTTTTCCCATCTAGAATAAAATTCAGAAGTACTGGAGTATGTTATTTACTTTTTCGACGTCGAAAGACGCGTGTGCGACCCAGCAAACCGGGCCAATATAGGCCGATATAATGAAAATAACAGAACTAGGTCCACACAGCAACGAATAGACAATTTTAGGTAGCACATTTACGTAAGGTGGCTACATAGCCGGCAAAGTTACACATGTTATTACAGGGCTTCGCACAATTTTAAAAATACTGAAAAGAAACTGCATGTCGAATACAAAAGACGCATGTGCAGGGGCGACTAAGAGGAATAATATCACCTAAATGGTACTGAAACTAGAAGAATTGGAAAAAACTCGTAGTAGCAGTTCCAAGGAGCGATAAACCGCCAAATGTCATTTTCTAAATTCGAAATGTACGTCATACTGATAGAAATGTCTGCAAAAGCCTAGAACAATGTGAGGAGAACACTAAGAGAAGTATCTTTTCGAACAGTAGAAATGCACGCACAGACGATGCCAAAGGGCGACGGAGGATACCAGCCAATTGCCTACCGGTAATACAATGTCCAAACAAACTGGCGGAAAGGTGTTATAAGTACCAATAAAGGCCTGCCCTTCCGAATTCTTCAGACTAGATGCATTGCCTGCCTTTATACGGACGTACACCGAGAGCTTATACATACAGTACTTTTGATGGCTAGTGACCAAGGAGCACTTACAGCTACGGCCAAAACCCGTTACTGTTTTTTTGCAACCAATAAAATACTGTCAACAGATCTGAGCGGGGCATGTTTAGGTAGGAAGAACAACCACCTCTGACTTCCCGTATAGGAAATACATAGGTGTTCTTGGTTTGACATCGCCACAGACCTTGAAGAAAGAGTCACCGAATGCAGAAAATGCAGCACCATCCTAATGTTACAAACGTATTCACACGGCCTCGTAAGGAAGAGAGTGATGCATGCTGTTTGGCAGCGACTACAACGCTCCCTGAACCGGCGTGCAACACCCTGTTTCCGTACGAGAGAGCACAACTGTCTGCCACCTTAAAAGTAACAATTTACGCCGCCTTACAATGAATGTTTTCAATAGCTGTAATAAAAACTACTCTTTGGAAAGCGAATCCAGCACGGTCCACTAAGGGATACAAATGTTGCAATGGTTTGGAAACTACGCTTCGGCAACAGTTTGGCTTCCAACGCACCCACCGAATAAATTTGTCGCTTACAAGCTTCTGTACAAACTTGTAAGCGACAAGCTTCGGTACAATCGATGTACAAGTTTCTGTACAGAGGTTTACCAAAGTTAAAAAAGAGTCCTGTAATAACGTAGCTATTTTAAGACAATGAACTCGTCTACATAGGGCTGTAAAGGCGATGAACAAGTCAAGCTCTTTACAAAAAACCAAACCATCAAGAGGGGCATACGAAAGCTTTTTAGGTAGCAAGGAGTGTGCACGCCAGCCAAACTAAAGAAAATACATGTTACCTGTCGTAAATGTGTGCAGACAAATTAAACTAAACTATGAAATTAAAATTTAGACACAAGCGTACGTTTCTCAAAGCAAATGTTCCACACGCTAGGCAACATTATGGCCTTGCTTAAAAATTGCGGTATTTGCCAATGAACAGGAAGGTATCCACAATACCACACCGCACCGGCCTTAAAAATCCTCGCGCCATCACTCTTCTGACAAAATAAATACCTACGCCGAGTTGTTACGAAGGTATACACCGACTTGTAAAACAACGAATTTTAGATGCAAAGCTTCTCTTGCAACGTTGTCCGCACCTCTCCCCCTACACTATAAAAAAATAGTTAGCGGTGCCCGGTTTCGATCCCACGAACCTGTGGCCAGAACGGGAGGTACGCGGCGTTCTTCTCACTGCTCTACAAAACCGAGACTGGCGCTAGTGCTACGAAAGCGCCTTATGTCCTTGAGTCATTCATACTACGTCAAGAAGATACTGATACAACGAAGGCACGCGAAGCTTAACGTCAACGCCAACGACGAACTGAAAACTATAGAGTAGGATGTTAGCGTCTCTTGTTCGATGGGGATATCCCGCGTCCCCGCCCCGTCTGTAGCACCTCTGATGATGATTTTGGCAGGATGCCCCTAGGGACTGGCCAACCGAAGAACCCATCACCAGCCAGCTTCGCGTTCAAGAAGCGTCGTCATCTTCCCTTAGGAGAACCGCTGTAGACGAAGAAGGAAAACAAGCCAAAGCTGCGAAGAAGAGGGCGTGTACGTTGCTCTCAGCCGGTGCACCAACGTCCACAACCTTTACCTCACCAACGCTGAGGGAGACTACCGATTCTATCGATAGAGCACGCGCTGCTACTTTTCTCCCCTCTCTACGCCAGCTGTGCGATGAGCGCACATACGTGTCTTCTTTCTCATCTCCTCCTCTCCACTCCATCTGCTATATATAATAATCCCGGTCCGCGCTCCGCTTCCTCAGTTGCTGCTTCGGTGGATACACGGTGCGCCGTCCAATGAGCTGAATGGACGCCAAGGTTTCTTCTTGGCATCACCACATAGTACCCCCCAGGAATATGGTGTACTTTTTTAATTTTTTTTTGAATGCCGAAGCGCTCATAATCCTGGGTGGGTAAGAGCGGCAAAATATGAGAGCTATATTGCAACAAAAGAACCCTTTTCAACGAGGCGACCCGTTCGAGTTTCGAGTTTTGAGCTTCATTTTCGCTGAAGGTTATTGCATAGGCCACCTCGCAACAGTAATCTCCACAGAAGTAGTTAAGTGTAGGAACGAATGCAGGCAAGGTAGATTTCTAAGGCAAAGAAGGCATGCGCACGAACGTTTAAATATACAAACGATGGAGCTGCTTGGCCACAAAAAGAAACCTGTCAAAAGAGGCACGTGGCACGGACATCAGATAGCAAATTTTGAACGGGTATCACATACGACATATCGACCAAATGGTCTGTACTAAAGTAAATAAATGCACCCCTCCATTGAAAATAAAAGCCAAAGGCCTAAACAAATTTAGAACAAATTCATTACATAGACGTCTTTGACTGCAATGAATGTTCGCTCTCCAGCAGCTAACAGCTACTAGCCATGCTAGCTGATTTGAAACAAATGAAACACTTTCTGCAGAGGCACTCGCAGGGGTCTTATGTTGGATGATTGCCACCTATGACAAATGACGAGAATGACAAAGAATTTGACCAACACAAATTCAATACTGTACACGAAAGTGCCGCGGAAAACCTTTAGGATGTAATCTTGCCACTTTCCGTGGCTTTACCTACCGAGAAGACTTTCTAGCCCTGTTAAATATGTCTGCACAGTTTGTTGTTAACCTTTCCAAGTTATTTGCCACATACATCTCGGTGGCTGGGAGCCACAAAGAATTTTCAATGGAAATATAGCTACCCTTCGTCTTGCCGCAAAGTGTAAACATGCGCCAACGTGTTCCAAACACCTTCAGAGATTGTAAACAAGGTGCATTTTTTAAGGCGAGGGACGCATACGCGCGCCCGGCTAAGAGGTAGAACAATTCATGCAGTTTGGCAGAAACACAACAGTTTTACAGATTTCGTCGACCTGGGTGCGAAGTTTAAACGACGCACACAACCGTCTTCTCTGAACCTAGATTCGTACAACACCTTGTTACTAATGTATGTACCTAACTTGGACAAAGTTAACATAAATGCAATCAGTAATATACAGCACAGACAAATGAAATGAGAACCATAACCTATAGACCTGAAGGCGCAAAATAACAGAGAATGACTGTGTAGATAAAAAAAGGATTGCTAGTGGTATATTTGGAAAGGGATATTTTCAATCTTTGTTGCTGGGGGAAGTCGCTCAAAAAAATTACACAATCTCCATGAAAAGAACTATGTGGTGATGCAAAGCAGAATTCTTGTCGTCCATTCAGCTCATCGCACAGCGCAGCGGGTCTAAACCGAAGAGGCAACTGAGGAAGCAGCGCGCGGACCGGGCTTGTAATTTAGAGGAGATGGAGTGGAGAGGAGGAGATGAGAGAGAGGACACGCATGAGCGCTTGTCGCGCTGCTGGCATAGAGAGGGGGAGAGAGCAGCAGCACGCGCTCTATCGGTAGAATCGGTAGTCTCCGTCATCACAAAATTAGGACGAGCGCAAAGACGAGGACACAGAAACATATTAGACTGGACGAGCGCTCACAACCAACAATTTTATTTCAAAACCCTCCCCTGCATACACCCGTCAACACAACACAGGTGCGCCTGCTCACAGAACACATGAAGCGCAGAACCCATGATCGTTTTAATGACTATAGTGAATGTTTTAAAGACGTGTGCGTCACTTTTAATGAGATGGGACAAGGCTTGGCTTTTACACACGAGATTCCTGCCGAGGGGCACTTGCAGTTTCTTGATTTTAAGGTTTCTGTGCTGCAAACCCATGTATGGTGGGCGTACAACCCATGCTCCCTAAAACAACTGCTGCTATTCAATTCGGCCCGCTTAAAGACTGTAAAACGAGCAATTGCTACGCTGTATCTAGACTCCGCCCTCCAAAAGTCTCGCGAACATGCGGCACCTACCAGTTTTCACCAACAGATTGAGAGGTTGCGGTCGTCAGGCTATCCTAATACCATTCTGGTAGCGACTGCGGAATCCCTGCTGCAGAAACTAAAAGGCAAGGTGAGGGAAAAAGAAAAAGAAAGGCAAAAGAGCACCAACAGGCCAGAGGTGATACCATACGTTTACAAGGTGACACATAACCTTAAAAGGTGGCAAGCAGCACAATGTGCCTGTCGTTTTTTCAGCGCCGCGAAAGCTGTCAAAGTTGTGTGCCCGCATCCATGAGGATGCAAGAAAAGGGGCGGCTTGCGGTAAGAAAAATGCCAGACGCTATGTGGACTGTGCAGTGTGTGTTGTTTATGAGTCGCCACTAGACTGCGGCAAGTCCTATATAGGACAAACCAGCCGGCGCATCAATGACCGGGGCCGTGAACATGAGCTCTCACTCAAAAGTGATAGCTGTGCGAATCCTCCAGCGCACAGCCCAAAATGCAAATGCGTGCCTTTGTTTCATGAGTTGAGGGTGCCGGGACACACCAGGGACAGGGTGGCACGCGAACTTTTGGGGGCCTACTTTATCACAAAATAAGGGCACAGATTTTGTCAGTGCGGCGTCGGTAAGTTTGCGGGAGAGCGAGTTCCGCCTATTATGTTGCAATTGATAGCGCGCATGTGGCTTCCGCTTCATGGGTTCTGCGCGAAGGTGCGCCTCTGGGATGTTGATGGTTATATGCAGGGGAGGGTTTCGAAATAAAATTGTTGGTAGTGAGCGCTCTTCCCGTCTACTGTGTTTCTGTGTCCTCGTCTTCGCTCTCGTTTTAATTTTTTAAAGCCATGAACGAACACGCCCAACAAAGCAATCTGTAAGTCTCCGTCAGCGTTGGTGAGGTTAAGGTTAACGTGGGTGCACCGGCTGAGAGCAACGTAAACGCCCTCGTCTTCGCATCATTGTCTTCTTCTCCTTCTTCTTCAGTGGTTCCCCTACGGGAACATGATGACGGTGGTTGAAGGCGAAGCTACCTCGTGATGGATTCTTTGGTTGGGCAATCCCTAGTGGCATCCCGCCAAAATCATCATCAGAGGCGCTGCAGACGGGACGAGAGCAACGTACACGCCCTCCTCTTCGCAGCTTCGTCTTCTTCTCCTTCTTCGTCTTCAGCGGTTCCCCTACAAAAAGATGACGGCGGTGGTTGAACGCGAAGCTATCTCGTCATGGATTCTTTGGTTGGCCAGTCCCTTGAGGCATTCCGCCACAATCATCATCAGAGGCGCGGCAGACAGGGCACGGACGCAGGACATCCGCACGAGCAAAAGACGCTAACATCCTCCTCTAAAGTTTTTTGTTCGTCGTTTGCGTTGACGTTCAGCTTCGCGTGCCGTCGTCGTAGAAGTAGCTTCTTGGCGTAGTTGGAATGAGCCAAGGAAATAGGGCGCGTTCGTAGGGCTTGCTCCTGTCTCTGTTTTGTGGCGCAGCGCATTGCTCACTACGTGAACACCAAATAAAGGTTGCAAAAATCCAGCGAAAAGCCTGTATCCTGAGTCCTGAGAATTCTAACACCTGTAGCCCATAAAGAAGTCGGGTCACAAGAAAGGTCTTACATAACCTTTATCTTCTGGTTGTGCGAGGGGGACTTGGGCTTGTTCATCTGTGTGTTTGGTAGCTTCTCTCTTGTTTATTCTACTCTAAAGATGTTCAACATTCGTTTTTGAAAGCTGTACTGCAAATACGTATTGCTCATTTTCTCCCTGATATTGTGGTGTATTCGCTGTCAGTGGACGCAGCCCGAAGCCCGCGCGGCTTCCTGAAAGAAGTGGTTGACCCGTTCTGCTTCTTGCAGGCTCGGTTTAGCCTTGAGTACATATTTACTGCTTCGCACGAGTCTTTCTGTGATTCACTGCTTTCTGGCCTTTTTCTAATACCTTTATATCGTGTTTCATACCTACAGTGTCCGTATCACAATGTCCTCTTTAGAGTGTGTAAAATTTGTGTTCCGCCAGCAGTTAAAACATATTTCTTTAAATTACACACTGGCACTCTCCCTGTTAAAACTTGGATGAAAGACCGGGGTCTGTGTATAGTTTGGTCTACAGACTGTCGGCTCTGTTCTCGACCAGAGAATATTTAAAACTGCTCTGTACACGGCAGGGATGATGCCTTTTTGTGGGACATTTTTTAGCAAACCCTCAAAAAAGACGTGGATATTAGGCGTTTATTCGATTTTCGCATGTGGACTGGTGAGCCGCCCTATGACATGTTTGTGTTGATTGGTTTGTGCAGTCTGTAGCGATGCCGCTTATGTGATAGGCATGCTGAGCCAGCAAGATCAACGAAGTCTTATTAACGAGAAACTGTGGGATATGTACATAGTCTGTATAGTTCCCTAGACCAACCACCTGACTGGTTCTTTTTTTTGAACGCTTGTGTGTGTTTGCCTGAATTTTGATGTATATGTGATTCGCATAACTTTAGTGTATATTTTTTGTTTGCTTGTATTCATCGTACTGCCACGTCTGAAAGTATCCTCCCATGTAATAATGAAAAAAAGAGTTTTCTACCCCAGTGGGAAGAGCGCCGCTGACTATTTTTTTTATAGTGTAGGGGGAGAGGTGCGGACAACGCACGGACGCCGGACATAGCATCGAGCAAGAGATGCTTTGTATCTAAGAATTTCAACTTTGCGCAATGATATCGGAGAGTCGTTTGCTCTGGTTCATATTTTCCGCATTTCATTGTCTATGACTCTACTACGTTGTTTGAAAACAAATAGCGCGAATGTACCACTAAATTTGGAACAGTGCAAGCGGGTTGGTAACAAATGTAAAGAAAACACACAGTCATGAGTGAGGGTGTTTTTATGTTCTACTACTACATCTGTCTCCTCTGAAAAAAAATTCATACGGCTTCCGGTTACCAATACCTGCACAGTATTTTATGTCAGACGGATAGCAATATATACAACTGAATTCAACGCAAACAACTAACGTGCACGGGTAAGTAAGCAGGAGTAAACAATTCGCGTTTAGCAACAGTAATACCTGCGACACCAACCCGTAGCAGTGGTTTTTGGTAGCAATGAGACCGCGGATTGCTTTCTAACAATGTGGCCACTTAGGCCACTTCTAACTGATGCTTAATAAGTTATTGAGCAAATTGAGAAGGATTTCAAAAAGCAACTTGCACATTTGAATTGACAAAAGACAAGGGTGCGAGAAGCTAAGCGAACAAACAAACAGCTGTTTGTCATCCAAAATAGGACGGTCAACATGTGCTTACACCAGACTTTTTTGGCTAAATTGACACGCTTTTGTTCTTCTTAAGGAGTCAGCAGATACTCTGGCCGCCTTATTACTAGTGTTCAGAAAAATAGGTAAGAAAATGGTTGGGAATGTTGCAAGTAATGTACCGGTGAATGTAAAGAACGCACTTCGAGGGGCCGCGAAACCGTTGAAAAGTGCGAGCTGTTTTGCGGTACGAAGACTCAACACAGGAACTCCTCAGAGAGTCCGAGGAAAACTAGCCGAAAATTCAGCCTTCTACAACAATGGGAACATACGCGGCCTTCCTACAAATGTCTGCACAGAGAGATGAAACAAAGCGACAAAAATGGCAATAGGAGTGTCTCCGGGAATGAAAAGGACGTGCGCGCACGGGACATAGAAGGAAAAATTTTTGGAGATCTTTGCCAACCACCAAAGATCATGAACAGACACGTGGAAGAGATCTTAAGCAGCACTTACGCCTTATCAGTCTTTTCCTAATGCGGACACCGACAAAAGATTTGTAATAATCTGTGCACAATGAATAACCCAAAAAAGAAAACGTTAGCTAACGTATCCTTTTGATAGCAAAAACGCAGGCACACGAAGCGCTTACGGCTTCAAACAATGCCACTGTTTGGCACCGAAAAACCATGTTAACAAAGCTTTGTCGAAAATGTTATATATATATATATATATATATATATATATATATATATATATATATATATATATATATATATATATTTTTTTATATATATATATATGTATATATATATATACATATATATATATATATATATATATATGTATATATATACATACATATATACATATATATACATATATACATATACATATATATATATATATACATATATACATATATATACATATATACATATACATATATACATATATACATATATATATATATACATATATATATATATATATATATACGAGCCCCTCATTTCCTTACTATATTATTCTGCGAAAGCCTAGCGAGGGTCTCGGTTCTGGCAGCCTTGATGCCTAGGTAGCATAAGAGGGCTTCCCGCCAGTTAACCGCCCATGACAGGCTGTAGACATTGGAGTCACGCCCCGTTGGTTGAAAAGAAGGTCCCCTTCTCCCCGTGCAGTCAGAGTGGCGCTGGCTACCACCCTAAGTGTCAGATACACTTCTAGTAAATATAAATAGCCCAGAAAGTGAAGGAGAACACTGTCGCCCAGGTAGCCGAATTGGTAAGGCATTCGACATGTAATCGAAAGGCGTGGGTTCGGTCCCCACTCTGGGCGCGTGTTTTTCTTTCTTTCTTCTGTATATTTAAAAAAATGTTTAGTTCATTACCCGTAGTAAAAAAAAAAGAAAAGAGCCTAACCACGCCCCTATGCCTCCTTTGGCGTTGTAGACTGCTGACCTATCTTTCTGCGTGTATATATATATATATATATATATATATATATATGTATACATATTTATATATATATATATATATATATATATATATATATATATATATATATATATATATATATATATATATATATAGTAAGGAAATGAGGGGCTCGTTGAGGAAATACCGAAAGATAGGTCAGCAGTCTACGACGCCAAAGGAGGCATAGGGGTGTGGTTAGGCTCTTTTCTTTTTTACTACGGTTAATCAAGTGAACATTTTTTTTATTATACAGAAGAAAGAAAGAAAAACACGCGCCCAGAGTGGGGACCGAACCCACGCCTTTCGATTACATGTCGAATGCCTTACCAATTCAGCTATCTGGGCGACTGTGTTCTCCTTCACTTTCTGGGTTCACTTTCAGTTTCTGTGTTCTCCTTCAGAAAGTGAAGGAGAACAAAGTCGCCCAGATAGCCGAATTGGTAAGGCATTCGACATGTAATCGAAAGGCGTGGGTTCGGTCCCCACTCTGGGAGCGTGTTTTTCTTTCTTTCTTCTGTATATTAAAAAAAATGTTCACTTCATTAACCGTAGTAAAAAAGAAAAGAGCCTAACCACACCCCTATGCCTCCTTTGGCGTTGTAGACTGCTGACCTATCTTTCTATATATATATATATATATATTGCCGCGAACCATACATTGGGTTTGTTTATTTGTGTTTTGCTTTTACCGCCCGGCTGCGCCGGTCTGTGTTATGTCTGCGCCAAGGGAAGCGCGTGTTCCATTCTTTCTTTCTGTGCCGCATGTGTTATCTGTTGTGATAGGGAGAGCATTCCGATGTAACGAGAACAGCCCAGAATAATCTTCTTGGATCTACTAGGTTCTCGATGCGATTCGACGTTTCGAGAACCACGCGCGCCAAAAGATAAAAAGCCTGCAGTGCGGACGCCGGGGCATTCGATTCGACGACACTCGCGTGCGCAAGTCACTTTGTTGACCGCTGCTTCGCCGCCTCTGTATTCTTTTGAGTTGTTAGGGGAGCACAAGTTCGCTCCAATAAACGTGTTTCTCATTCAACACAACTGCATCATCCTTGTCTTTGTGACATCTGGTGGAGGTGCTGGGTACGCACCCTTCATGCCCACTACAATCTCGAAAAGCCGCCAAGCCAGTCCAACAAGAACCAGCCCCCGCCTGCAAGATTTACCGCCCGAGTTAAGTTTTATGCCAGAAGGGCCCAAGAAAATGAACGCTGCAACCAACACCATGGTGCAAGAAACAACGTCGCCAATCGTCCTGCAGCCCCGGGAACTGCCATCGTTCCGAGGAGCCCGCGCAGAAGACCCAGAAGAATGGTTGGAGAAACTGGAGCGCGTCCGGAAATTCAACAGGTGGGACGACGCAGAAACGTTCTGGCACGTTTTCTTTTACTTGGAAGATTCGGCTCGCACTTGGTTCGAGAACCACGAGAGCTCCTTGACAAACTGGGCTCAGTTCAAAAGCGAGTTTACTAAGACCTTCACTACCGTCGTGCGGAACGAAAGAGCCGCCCTTTTGTTGGAAACGCGCACGCAACACCCCAACCAAGGTGTCGTGATCTTCGTTGAGGAGATGAAGCAGCTATTTCGAAGTGCGGACCACGAAATGACGGAAGAAAAGAAGTTGCACTTCTTAATGCGCAGAGTGAAGGAGGAACTGTTTGCTGGACTTGTCCAAAATTCCGGCCAAAACCGTCGCCGAATTTGTGACCGAAGCCAGCACCATTGAGAAAGCTCTCGAAATGCGTGCTAAGCAGTATGACCGCAACTTTGTTGGCGCGGCCAATGCGAACGACTTTGGCAGCACGCGGATCCCGGCCGACAGCCTACGCGAGACTATCCGCGCAATTGTGAGAGAGGAGCTGAGGAAACTTCTCCCAACGCCGCCGCAGCCCCAAGTCGCTTCCCTCACCGACGTGATTAGAGAAGCAGTGCAACAAGCGTTGGGAACTTCTACGCCATCCGAGGTACCCCGAGAGCCACAAGCTATGACATACTCCGCGGCTGTTCGTCGACCCCGCCCTGCTCCAACACGCCGTCAAGAGACCCCGCCGTACCGCCGACCACTGTCACCCGCCCGACCCCCGGTAGCCCGAAACCTGACGCCGAGGAAGACGGACGCATGGTGAACTCCCGATAACCGCCCTCTGTGCTACCACTGCGGAGAGGCCGACCACATTTACCGTCGCTGCCCATACAAAAGACTCGGACTGCGTGGTTTCTCCGTCGACGCACCTCGCCCTCTCCCTGGCCAACGACCACGTGAGATCGACGAGTACCTATCTGAAACCAGCCGTGGCCCAGCGCGTTTCAACCGTTCGCCGTCGCCCTCCCCCTACCAATCGTCGAACCCCCGTAGCAACGCTGACTTCGCCCGTGGAAGGTCCCCCAGCCCACGCGGGTGAAAATAAAGGCGGCAACTTGTGGAGGTGAAGTTGCTCTACGGCGAAAAACTAGAAACCCTCCAACGACGCAAGGACGCGCTCAAGACAGTGATTCACGACATGCCCTCATCCCGACGACCCGACCTAACCCTGACGAGACTCCCGAACACGACGACAGCTACACGGCGCGACGCGTACCCGACCTGACCGAGACGTCCGTTGAGAAGACGACGACAACGACGATGAACAGTGCCCGACCATCAACACGTACAAGCAGAGATACGACGCCCCGACGAACCCGGAACTCGAGGACGACTGCATCTGACGTCAAGGTGTCCATCGACGGCTTTGACGTAGTCGCCCTCGTAGACACGGGAGCTGACTATTCGGTAATGAGCGGACCATTTGCGTCTAAACTGAAGAAAGTTATGACCAGATGGGACGGTCCGCACATACGCACAGCAGGAGGCCACCTCGTGACGTCCTAATCACAGACTGCGGAACGGCATTTACTGCGGATCTGATGCAAGGAGTATTACGCTACAGCAACACGGATCACCGAAGAACGACGGCGTACCACCCCCAAACGAACGGACTAACAGAACGTCTGAACAAGACAATCGCAGATATGCTGTCAATGTACGTTGACGTTGAACATAAGACTTGGGACGAAGTGCTCCCGTATCTCACGTTTGTGTACAACACGGCTATCCAGGAGACGACACAGCTGACGCCGTTCGAGCTTGTCTACGGTAGAAGACCGACTACGATGCTCGACGTCATGCTTCCGCACGTAGAAGACGACGACCTCAACGCCGACGTCCACGGATATCTTAAACGTGCGGAGGAGGCCCGCCAGCTCGCTCGAGTTCGTATAACGGACCAGCAGCTGGTGGATGCGGGCCGCTACAACCTCCGACGCCGAGACGCCGAGTACCAACCAGGAGATCGTGTGTGGGTTTGGACTCCCATCCGACGACGCGGACTCAGTGAGAAGCTCCTGCGACGGTATTTCGGACCCTACCAGATTCTACGACGTGTTGGCCAACTTACCTACGAAGTGATCCCCGATGGTGACTCCGGCACATCACGACGACGCACGCGGCCTGAAGTCGTCCACGTGGTTCGCTTAGAACCTTTCTACGGACGATGACGAACTTTTATTTTCATTTGTTCGGACTGTCGCTTATGTTAGCATCGGGTCGATGCACTCTTAGAGGTGGGGGTAATGCCGCGAACCATACATTGGGTTTGTTTATTTGTGTTTTGCTTTTACCGCCCGGCTGCGCCGGTCTGTGTTATCTCTGCGCCAAGGAAAGCGCGTGTTCCATTCTTTCTTTCTGTGCCGCATGTGTTATCTGTTGTGATAGGGAGAGCATTCCGATCTAACGTGAACAGCCCAGAATAATCTTCTTGGATCTACTATGTTCTCGATGCGAATCGACGTTTTGAGAACCACGCGCGCCAAAAGATAAAAACCCTGCAGTGCGGACGCCGGGGCATTCGATTCGACGACACTCGCCTGTGCAAGTCACTTTGTTGACCGCTGCTTCGCCGCCTCTGTATTCTTTTGAGTTGTTAGGGGAGCACAAGTTCGCTCCAATAAACGTGTTTCTCATTCAACACAACTGCATCGTCCTTGTCTTCGTGACAATATATAAAATATATATTTAGATTTATATCGCACCAGCCAGGGATTCTGGAGGTCGTGGGTTCGGATCCCACCTGGCGGCCATTTTTTCTCCACTTTCTTATTTTTCAAATTCTTTATCTTGACTAACTACATCCTCCCCTTTGCTTTCCGACGTTTTCTTGACTGTCAAATATTATTTCTGTCTTATATATATATATATATTTATATATATATATATATATATAAATATATGTGTGTGTGTGTGTGACAATTACGCCCCAGTCAGTCGTCTCTATAGGAGGATGTGTATGGTGTCTTCCTAATATTAAGTGCAGGGTTGATCAAACTTGCATTGCCGTGGTAACGTACCTTTTTCCAAGAAAGAATTCACCTGCATGGGCGGAACAGGTGGACAAACGATGCGACCTTTTTGGCAAAAATAGAAATCTGTCTACAACGCTGACGTCAGAAATTTTAGTTAACATTGATGCCACCCTCAGCGTGCCCGGGATGTGGTTACAATGCCGCAGTTGTAATAATGTCGGCACGCTGATTGAATATTTGATACGGGGAATGCGAAAACATATGTCTGAATGCAAAGAACTAGTGCACCAAGGCCACAAGAAGGGAGAAACAATGTCAACTTTTTGCCAGAAATATAACTTTCACAGGAGGCACTTGGCAAGGCTACTCGCGCTCCACCCTTTCTCTTCGGAAAGAATGAGGGGGCAGCCTTCTTGCGAGAGTCTGCACATTTATTGAACCAAGTCAGAGGTATTGCATAAGTAACCAGCGCATTTGAATGCAAAGAACGAACGTGCACTGGTTGCTAACCGGTTCAGAAAACTTCAGCGTTTATTCCACAACAAGAATGCTTTTATTCGAGGCAATTGGAAAAAGTTTGAAGTAGCAATTCCGCCTCCTTTTTATTCGCCAAAAGTGCTTGTATGCGCACCTTGTTTAATGTCTGCGCAGAGATGGAACAAAGTTAGAAGTATTGTAACAACTAACATGCATGTTTGATACAAAAAATGCAGGGGTTGAAAAGCACTTCAAAATGATAGCTTTTTATAAGAAAAAAGAACCCTTCGAACAAAGAAACCAACAAAAAAACTTGAATCAGATTGAAATAATTGGATTGCAAGCTTGGCCCGATCTTCCCGGCACGCGACGTAGCGGCAACCGTATCTGCCCTAACCATGGGACAGCCAGCTGACTCGGCTGTCTTTTGCTGTGTAGTCGAGCTGCCACCGATAGTAGCCCACGATAATGGAAACATAGCGGTGCCCCCAGTCGCCATTTTAATGGAACATTTTGTGCCTGCGACATGTTTATTTACTGGGTCAGCCTATAGGGTGTGCAAATCTTTCTCACCACGAAACCCATGGTGGCCACGTGGAGCCTTACTTTGAATGGTATGGCGGTCAACCTCCGCCCCACCAGTGTGTGCCACTTATTTTGTGTGGCCGTCTTTTAGCGATGGACAACATTACCACACTGACGAGTCGCGACTTTCTGTTTGACAGCGGATCAGATACCTCAACCCACTGCCGACTTGGTGGGGTGGGCTGGCATCGCGATCGAGATAAAATAAACATGGCAGTGAGCGAATGAGTGTGTGGTCTGATTACAGCTGAAGCACAGCCACACTACATTCCCGTTTTCTCGTCACTATAAGAATTCCGCCTCTGCCAACCCTAAAAGACACTCGAAATATCTCGTTTCTGGGCTTTTGAAATTCAGTTTCTTACCCGGGCCATGCTGTTCTGTCGCAAAGCGGACGTCCTAAGAAAGCCGATGAGAACGACCACTCACCATCGACTATCCGGCCTTTACGCTCCACTCACACAGCAGTACCAATTCTCTAGCGTGCAGATTAGATGGTGCTGGACGTTGCCGTGTGTCCTTGTCTTCCTTTTTTTCTTTTTCCTAATCTCTCGATCGCCTCTGTCCATGCACTACCGCAAAGAGAGCGAGAGAGAGGAATTTTATTGAAATGAAAAAACACAGAAAGGTCGGCCTGATGGTAGTATATCTGGAAAGCTATTCTGTGTGTGGGAACGTCAGCACAGCTTTAAATGCCATGTGGGAACGCTTCGCGTATGGCCATGGTCCCAGCACCACTTCCTCAGACACCACACGACAGTCCAAACGGACCAATGTTCTCGCTAATTGTTCTCGAGGATGCGCATAGCGTGGACAGTGGCATATAACATGCGAAATAGCCTCTGGTACATGGCAGGTCTCACAGTCGGGGTCACTCGTAAAGCCAATGAGGTGCTTGTAGCGACGGGTAAAGGCTACGCCAAGCCATAGTCGATGAAATAGCGTGGCCTAGTTTCAACGATTTTGTTCAATGAAGCCTTGGTGACTTCCACAATGCTGTAGAGCTACGTCAGAAAAGTTCACTCTTTGGTCGAGGTAGGCCGGTGTCACCGTGGAAGAGTCTGCCGTACACGATGACAAAACAAGGTAGGAGCACGTCAAAAAATGTTTATACACACGTGTTTGCAGTAAATTCACAGATGACACTGAAGACAACACAAGGCATTCAAAACAGGGTTAAATATAAAATGCCCCGCTGTCCACGCAGAAGCGGTCGCCGCACGGAACCCTGTTTTTTTTTCGGGAGCCTCACAAGATAGCAAATACCCTTAAATGGTAAGAAATGCGTAGAGCTTTTATGCCCAGAGAACCCCACGGGAGCAGGAGGTGCTTTCGTCCACTCGCAGTAGCTGGCCCGAAAAAACTCTCACAATCTTGAGTATTCCGCTTCCGCCTTGCCTCTTTCAACCAGCCCTAGCCCAGAAGCAGTTAGCCAACAACGTGAGGAAAATTGACCTCTCCCCCTTGTCTATCTGACAGTCATGAGGAAACAGAGGCACGCTCTAGAACTTTCTACGGAAACAAAACACTGCCACACGCGGCCTGAATTCCGATTACTCCTGCCGACGGACCGGAGAAGGAACAAAACAAGCTCAAAGAGAGTGGAGGTATAACCCAGCCGGTGCCTATTGGCGCTGTCATCGCCACAACATCTCCAAAGTCTTTTCAGTACTTTCTCACACTACTACAAGCCATTCGAATTTCGCGATATCGTAAGAAAAGTCTTTCACGTCCACTGAGAAGCAGCACAATGTTGAAAGAAATGTTGTACTTGCCTCAAGCAAGACTTCCTTTAAAAGGAATCCTCAATACCCAGGCGACAGAAATACGTAAGGCGCACTGGCTAAACACATCTGCTAGAATTCCATCTCCGGAATATAAATAAAAGCTGCCCCCTCCTTATACTTCCTCGGCTTAAAAAATGTGGGACTTCTCTCAAAATATTTTTCAGGCTGGATCAGTGCTAGCCAGAAGCACATCGCCGCCGTTTCTTCATCGGATTAGCTGAACACGCTGACAATACAATAATTTTTTAACGGCGACGTGACAGGAACTTATCGATTCAATTTGATTCACAATGACAGTACTTTTTTTATGCAAGCTTGAAGATGTCCTATTCATGTTTCAGAAATACAGTGATTAATATGTAGGTACCTGGCAGCGCTGAGTTTCTTTGTTTTGGTTGGTAGCCAAATATTGCAAACATTTCATAGCAGACACGTCTCTGCTTATCTGTGTTTTATTAGTCGTTTTTCAATACAAAGAGTGTCGGAGGCTACTGAAGTGTAGTGTCAGTGGCTTTTCTACGACAAACAATTATGTTTACGTTGGAGAAGGTTTTATGCAAATTAATTTTTTTCACCCGGCGCGTTTTTTTTACCCTAATGCGAATGAAAAACTAAATATTCCTGTATAAAATTGGTGTTTTTGAGCTGTTATTACGTTTATAATTTTCGGCCTGTGTACTTTGGGGGTGCATATTTATTATGGAAAATATCTGCGCTTGGTAGGTAACCATAAACATAACCATAGCTACTCAAAAAGTTCGAAGTTACTTTTTAGTCACCCATTTGGAAAACAAAAATCACAGAACAACGCACAATAGATGAGTAAAAATGTCTTTCAGAGTAATCTTTACAAATAATGTACACCAATACTACAGAATAAAGGAGAAAAAAAATTGTTTTAATGTAGTAGTTATACTAAGACGTCCATCACTTTACTGATGCAGGTTATTGGCGCAGTATTTTCTTTTGTCATCTTTACAACTACATTTCGGCACAAAAAATAGCAGGGAGAACTGTCAGTTTCTGGTATACACCTAACCATAGTATGAATACAAATTTCTGGAAAAGGCAACACTTTTTGTTGGGAGGGTTCAATTGAACTTATCTTTACTTGTATGCAATGACGTTAAATAAATATAATTTATTGGAAGATGAAAATAGCAGAAAAGATTACCACTATTGTCCCTATAATTTAAAAAAAACGACAGTGTGTGAGGGCTTACCCTTAATTGGCTTTCATGAAGACATTTGAATATTTTTTTGCAGGGTGTACAGCATTTGTGTTTGTTGCAGTGCCAAGCAGTATAATTTCTGGACAAGTGATCGCGTTAATACCTCAACTTTTTCCTTAATAGGATAAGTGTGAAATTGAAAATCGGGGATCGTTAAGCCATATGACGTTTAGCTATTTGCTTCTTGTTTGTCTTCTCTCAACCATATTTTACAGTCATGTTTTGAATAAATATGGAGATACAAAATTTCACAAAAATTGTTTTCACTTTCTTATTCGGTACAAATATTTGTTTTTATTAAACACGCTCGTTTCTGTTAAAGATGGGTATAATATTCAGAAATTACCTTTATACACTTCATTATTGTCGTATCTTTCACGCTCGTGGACTCATTCTTAAAAAAACTTTTCTTTTGTCAGTTCCTATATTGCGATGCTTCATCGAGTTCAGCTATTTATTTCATGTCTTTCTGTCATTTGTACGTCTTTAAAATGCATCCCCACTCACGCATGCCAATTTATTTTTAGTATCTTCAAAAGGTAAGTTTTATTTGAAGTATTTGCGGTTTTTTTGCTGAGGTAAGCTTAGGTCTTCTTCAATTAGAAAAGGTACATCTATAGCAAATGTAGGACCAATGTCTTACTCATTGGGTTGCACAACTTACCTGCATAAAGATAACCAGCATTTGGCCTGATTGTGAAAGATGTGATTTCTAGCATGGAAGCTAGTGTTGAATGCAAGAGCAATTAATAAACTGCAGGGGGACCTCCTGTAAAACAAGCATCATCAATTAGAAGCTTTAACAAACAGTGGTTACAGTATTATTTTGAAACAGACAAACAGATATTACAAAACAGAGATTGCACAATCAAACTAAAAAAGCAAACAAAACAAGTGATAAACGCCAAAAAAATGAACTCAAATTGACGGAATATGAGCACGTAAGCTATTTTTTAATGAAAAAATAATTGAAGCACTTTTTGTGAAGTGAGGCAAACAGTTTCATTCGTAAGCAGCAGAAAAATGAACTGCTTGTTTACCATAATTAGTTTGAGCTTTAGGAAGTAGAACATTGTTATGAAGCCAAAAACGAGTGCAGCTCTGAAGTGGAAGCTGGTTAGCAGTGATAATTTCGATAGGAAGCCTACCGCTGAAGAATTTAACTACTATGATGCAAACAGAATACTTAACCAAAATATAAACCGATAAAATGTTATATGCACGAAGCAGCGGTCAAGAACTGCAACGGAAATCACTATGAGTAAAAATTCGTATGGCTTGATTCTGGATATGTTGCAAGGGGGACAGGTGCGTTGGGTATGTATTGCCCCAAGACGATATGCAATAACTAATGGGACTGTGAATGAAGGCTTAGTACAATGAAATTATAGTCTTCAACACAAAATAAGGACGAACCTTAATGAATATTCGTATTTCATATGCCAGCTTTTTAGTTAACAAAGAGATGAGTTTTTGGAATTTAAAATGTTTATCAAGCTCAACACCTACAAAAGTGGCGTAGTCCGAGCAAAGAAGTTGAGTACCATTTATGCAGATGGAAGAGTTTTCCTGGATTATTTTGTGTTGAGATCTAGAAATAATAAATCGAGATTTGGACGAGGTAATGGTTAACATGTATTCCCGACACCATGCAGCTAAATTATTCCTATCAGCATTAAGCTTCACAATTAGCGATTCTAAATTCATATCAGTTATAAAGATAGTAGTATCTTCAGCATGAAGTCCACCAGTCGAAAATTTCAGGCATTGCGGGAGATCATTGATAAAGAATAAACATAAAAGGACCAAGAAGAGATCCCTGTGGTACGCCTATATTTCTTAATTTGAATTCAGAGTAAGTATTAGAGATGCATACGGTTTGTTTCCTATCAATTAAATAACTTTTTAGGGTTAGAACAGGACCGGTAATTCCAAATGCATTTAATTTTTTAAACAGTATTGTATGCTTCAGAGAGTCGAAAGGTTTAGACAGGTCAATAAACCGCGCACCAACCAGATATGCCGCATCAATGGCTTCTTTAAATTTATCAGAAATATAAAGCAATTTCAGTGGAATACCCAGCCCTGAACCCGAATTTATTCGCCGATAGTATGCTAAATTTTGTTATACAACTGGTGAGCCTCTGAACAAGTAGCCTTTCAATAATTTTGATAAAGATAGATAAAACAGCTATGGGGCGGTAGTTTGATATGTGAAGTCTGTCCCCTTTCTTAAACACCGGTGTTAGCTTCGCGTTTTTCAAAACGGATGGGAATACACCAGTCCTAAAGATAAGATTTAAAATGTGGGCGAATGCTCTAGAGACGATATGCGCAATCATCTTGATATATGAAGGCCTAAATTTATCTAATCCCGGACCCGTGTCATGATCACTACTAACGTTTTCACTTCTGCCACAAGGAAATGCTGACGCGTGGCTTTAGCAAACAATTTTATTCTCACCTGACGTATCAGAGCACGCTATGGTGAACCGAACTGACATGCATACTTCTGGCAATGGGGGAAGTGGAAGGGGGATAAGGCATTCAATGCTGCAGGTTTTTTATAAGTCGCAGGGGAATATTTTATAAGGATCTCAATAGCCGCCATTGAGGCTTTCGTTCGGGAAGAGAAGTACGGGTCCAAATTGTTGCTTTTATTATTATACAAAAATGTCGTTTCTAAAGCAGTACGCTATGACGATATTTTTTTTACTGGAGAAGGCCGACAACCTGTTTGGCGCTACGACATCCTGCAGAACCTAAAAAACTATGCTCTTGGTCGAAATAGGCCTAACAGCATTGAAAGGCATGTGTCAGAACAAACATTTGGAGTAGGTGTTGGACCTGCCATATTCACACTATACTTGCAACGAAACCACGCCCCGAGGGTGAAATACGTATTTGCGCCCTTTTCATACGACAGATGAGCCCCGCCATTCAATCTCTGTCCAACCAATTCACCCCATTTTATACGAAATATATTTCACTTTCCCGCCTTGTAACCTATTTTCGAGTTGCAGGACTAAGCGTGGATGTTGCCAAGCTGTTGATGTTGACCTACGTGGATGTTGACCTACGTCTGAACGTTTGACTGAGCTTTTTTGTAACCCCCTCGCAGTCTACGCACCAAAAGTGACCAGGGCTAGCTGTATTTCCACTACACATATTCGGTTTATATAAGCCACGAAGACCTATTTATTGTCAAAGAGAACTCAGTCGGGCACATATATTTTAAATAGGCTCACTACTATTGCTTTATATTGACTCATTACCCGTAGCCATAAATAAATTTACCAACCGCAATCATATCTCATTTCCGTTCAGTGTCGACGCAGTCTCACCTGGATAAACACAAAAGCAAGTATTCGCATCATCTTGTTCTTCTCTTTCTTCTTGTGGTATCTATTTATTATTCTTAGAACACTATAACACTCCTCGCCTTGGCCTTTCTATGGGGAAATGGGGAAAGGAGTTGGAATATTGGGTTTGGCCTGGTTCACTGGCATTGCTAGGCAGGGCAGTTATATAGCTGATGTTTGAGGTAAGTAATTTGTTGGCTGTCAAGTGGTCCACACTGTTTTCAGATACCGTCATAGTGGTGTAGGAGAAAGCATGCAAAATGCGTTGTCTTTGGAGCGTGACCTGTGCCCATCAGTTTTGTCCGGATTAGATAGGGTGATACTCTTCGGACGTGTACTGGCATTAGCTTCCTGAGAGTCATAAACAAGGTAAGTCCCTTCCTCTGCTAACTCGGTGAACAGAAGCTCAAAACATGGAGGTGCCGAAGCGTGGACAGCGGCGAAGGCATTCTTAAGTCGTGAGGGCAACTTTTGGCAGTTATTGACGTTGAAAAGCATCTCCTGTGCTGCTTATTGTGCCTCCCACCATTCCGGACTTCCATTATGGCCAGGCCCTCAACGAACTGTAAGTCCGTGGCCTTCCTGCCGAAGATCTCTGGCTACTTCGAAGAAGACTTTTGGCCGCCTGACTGCACGAGTTAGTTTTCCGCATTCTCTCACGGCTTTCTTGGATACCGTATATGGCAGGAACGTGGTTGGGGCCTCACAAGGGGTTCGTGAAGGCAAAAATGTGAACTTCTACCGTCATTAGTAGAAAGGCCCAAAGTCTCGCTGTCTTCAATATAGGGTACCAGAAGTGCCTTGGCTCTTTTAGTTGCGGTCTTGTAGAAGTACAACCCTATTGTGGCCTGATCGTTGTGAATATCTGCGTGAGTGTAAATCATGCGCACCCTTTCGTCGGCGGCGGCACTCTGGAGCTCTTTCACTTGTGTCGTTGCTCATTGGCGCCGTGGTTGATGTGTGGTGCTTGTGTTTTTGCGTGTGGTCTGGTGGTCCAAGATGGCTTTTGTTTCCATGATTCAGGTCGTTGGTAGATCTGGAGCTTCATGTCCAGTGACTGAACCAGTTTACAAAAGATGACCATGGTGGCTTGAGTGCTTTTGAGGCGTAATATTTGTGAGGCTTCTGAGCTTTCTGATTAGGTTTAAATGTAGTTCATCGCCGAGCGAAGATAGATAATATAATTCATAGCGCAGCGCGGAAGAGCATGCACAACTCTCATGGCTTCACGGATCAGGTATACTAGAGGCTCATTTATTTGTTCTTGGTCTGAAAGTTGCACTGGTACACCGCCTTTTGAATACACAGTACGTACCCAAAAGGCGAAGAACCCGATCATTCAGGCCCCAGTTCATCAAAGTTCGCCATGAAGCAGGGCTACGGTGTTTTTCGACGTACCGGTGATGTTCTGCTAAATAAGGATTCTCCATACCCGTCTATATGAAAACAAACCATAGTGAAAATGCCTCGCACTTCGAAGAACAACTGGTAAAATGTGGTTCTGGCAAAGGCATGATGCACAGACGTAACAATGTCTTCTGCGTCATTTTGCAGATTGGCGCCGATTTGGGAAACCAGCAGCTCCCCGTGCAACGGGCCCTTCAAAAAGCATGATGAATACTTCCACAGCAGCACGTGGGCCAAACATCGACTCTCTGCGACCTGCCCTCTGCCAAGTCGTGTGTGCCCGTCGGCTGGTCTATGATGATCAACTGGCCAAATGGCACATGACATGAAAGAGCAGCGGCACCTACCTGGACGCAAACGGAAATAAAAGCCTCGTCCCCGACGCTCCCATTCAGTGGGTCCGGCAGCGACACGATGTGCCGACACTGCAGAGTATTTTGCTTCGTTTTGAAGATTGCCGCTTGTCTGGGAAACAACTTTGTCCACATGCATGACCCTCCGAGAAAGCGCACTTGCACCGCACCCTCAAAAGTATGACGAACGCACCGAAACCAGCACGTGTGCCAAATTATACACTTTCTGGGACCTGCCCTCCGCCACGCTGCGCTGGATGGTCGCCTCGTACAAGGTCAGCTGGCCGAATTTCCAACGGCGTGGGGTGACAGCGGCACCTACCTGGAGGCAAACGGACCTAACAGCATAGTTGCCGACGTTCTCATTCAGTGGTTCCGGCAGTGGCATGATAAGCAGACGGTAGAGTGCCTGTTCCTTCATTTTGGGGTAGCGAATCCGTACCGGTTTAAATGGTTGAGAAGTAACGACCGTTTTTTTATTCTTCTGTAAAACCCTACTTGCAAATGGGTTTTGAGTGTTGGTTTTTGTGTAAACCTTTCCTTAAGATTTTTGTTACTTTTGTGTGGTGACGTCAGAAACGAATCCCGGGCCAAGATTCAAACTTAACAGGTGTTGTTACACTTGCTCACAAGACCAATATGAATTAGCGCTGAAATCTTAGCTCTTACGCAAGGGTTACAGCCTTCAAAGTACGTCTATCAAAGTTGGAGTCCAGTTTTACTAACAATAATGATCTCGTAAAGTGTGTACGGAAATTAGAGTATAAAATAGATAATGGACTTGGAAAATCGATCACGAAAAAAAAAATTTTTTATTTATTTCATGGATTGCTGAACCACGTGGTGAGAAACTCGAGCAGCTACTCTCTTCGGTCGTGACGCTGATGTCAACAAAACTTAATATTCAGTATTACTACATCTAACGGTCTCACCACCTCGGAACCAGCGAAAGCGAAAAACCAAGGCCAGTTATTATCAAGCTACTTGATTTTTTAACCAAAGCAAAATTTTTAGAAAGCTAGAAAACCATAAGTAGTGGGTATATGCATCAAAAAATATTTCTCAGACAGGGTTCGACAAATCTGCTAGATTGGAAAAAATGAACAAATGGCAACATTTTGTTTACTTAGAATCCAAAAAAGTGCGCCTACAGTACGATCAGTTGTTATTTGGCTGAGTTCTCCACGTATGACACCACGTCACCAAATTAGTTTTTTAAATCTTGCACTCGTGTACTCTGCAGTAGTGAATCACTTTCCGGAAACGCTCGTAAATTACGACTTCTGAATGTTAATGCCTGCAGTTTGCAGAAGAAGAATGTAGAATTTGTTTGGCTCATCTTACGCCTTATCATTATAATGTCTCACTGAGCCATGGGGGAACCGCTATATTTCATGGGCTGAATTTTTACACCCTGGTTACTGTGTACCACGAAACGTCACAGCCGGCAGCCGAGGTGTAGGTGTCGCCATCTTCCGAAAGAAAAGCACTAAGTTCTACCCTTACCTGGACCTTCCGACTCAGAATCTGTGCGGTGCGAGATAAGCATTTGGGGGAAAAACCGTACTTGGTTTAATATACAGACTGCCCTGTGCAGATCTCGTGGTTTGGTCTGCTATTAGCGAATATTGTTTGAAAAAAAAAAAACAGCCTTCACAAACTAAACATATTATATGTCGTGACTTTAATGTACCGTTAGTTGACTAGAATTCACTCTTACCCACCGGTCGCGATAGGGCACTGTGTGAAGCTTAGATTTATCTTGGGTCCTTTGATCTAACCCGAGTAGTCGATGTTCCTATCCGTAAGTAAAAAAGCTATTTTAGACTTTCTATTCTAAAATAAGGATGTACAGCAGAATTGATTTGAATGTGAAACTGTGAATGGTGGGTCTGACAACAAGGCACTTAATCTTAGATTGAATATCCCCGAGAACGTAAACTTCCGACCTACAAACCAGTTGTAGAATTTACCCACGCATTAGACAATTCAACTCTTGCAGTTATAGCTTCATCGTTTGATGATTTTTTAAATAGCAACCAGTATCATGTTGCCTTAATAGGTGAAGATTTTCTTGAGGTTGTTAAACATTGCATAGACAAATAGGTCCCACAGAAGAGCCCAAAACAAATTCCTCGGCATTCATGGCTAAACAGACAAATTATTGATGTTACTCTGCGCATAAAGCGACTTTCACGGCAGCAGAAAACGTTGAAAACAAGCAGAACGCACTGAACCCTCTAAAAACCAAGCTGAGAAGACAATGCATGCTGCCCGTAAATTCTACAATGAAACTTCGTTAACGACCTTTATGAAGAACGACACATCGAAATGCTGGAAAACTTTTAAGCCTGCAGGCCCGACGTCTCCATTTATTATTGTAAAGGCATCCTCCTTTTCGGATTCCATAACTATCTATGAAGCCTTCAACGGTTATTTCAAATCACTGTTCAGCTAAGATGATGGTGCCAGGCCGGCTTTCGGTTTTGACAGTGCATTGTCTACCTTTCAAGAACAACAGATTAGATACTTCGGAGTTGTTAATCTACTACTTAATATGGACACAAATAAAAGTTCGCGTGGTGTTGACATCACGAAATCTCTCAAAAACGTTACGCTGAATGGAATGTCAGGTTCATGATTGCAGAAGCGCTACTTGAAAACAAGTGCGAAGAAAGAAACATGTCGTGGCTTTCAAGTAGCGCTTTTGCAATAACGAATCCGTACCAACAAGCCTGACTAGCAGTTCTTTTAGGAATGTCAGGTATTTACCTGCCATTAATCAGTTATTCTATGAAACCGTCATTGTTACATTGATTCGGAAAAATCCGAGAGTTGCTCCCACACACATGTCCTCGGACGCGAAAGTAATTTCAAACTATCGTCCTACCTATTTCTTTCTTTGCACATGCTGTAAATTTTTAGAACACATTATTCACAAACATTGTCACATATTTAACTGAAACAAACTTCGTCTCCCGAAATGAGCATGGCTTTGGCGCAGGATTTTCAAATTTTACTCAGTTACTTGAGTTTGCACAAGACATCGCTTTTATTTTAAATTATCGCGAGAAAGTGGACGCCATTTGTATTGACTGCTCGTTAGCTTTTGATACTGCTAGCCACAAAAAAAACTTTTCCTGAAGGTAAAATCTCTGTTTCAGGGCATCCACAGAATTCGGTTGTCATCTTGGCTCTCAGAATACTTAAATTGAAGGCAGCAATTGGTAGCGTTTAGCAGTTCACAGGCGTCATTTCTCCCTTTCACATCGGTTGTGCCAGAGGGATCCGACCTTTCGTCACCCTTTCTTTGTTTTTGCGAACTATGTTGGTGATACTACAAGACACACGCCAGGTACTTGGAGCTCAACGTGGCAAATGCACTCAACTTTGACAAAACCATATGCATGACTTCAACAAACAAGCAGGAACCCCTACACTTTTCGTATGGCCACTGCATTACGCATGTTAACGAATTTATGTACCATGGCGTCAAATTCGCACCGAACGTAAAATGACATAAACATATAAACCTAGTCTATTCGAATGCGCAACGGAAATTGGGCTTCTTGAAGCAAACGTTAAAAGATGGAAGTAGGGAATGCAAACTAAAAGGATACAAACCACTAATACTGCTTGTGCTTGAGTATGCCCTCATGGTATAGTAACCTCACCACGCATGCGACATAACACAACTGGAACGTGTTTAAAAAAACGCATTAGGATTGATATATCACCGTCACCAAAAATATATATAACCAGAATTTTTCCCCTTCATCACACGCTATTCGTTTATCAATCAAACCACTGGAACGCAGACATACTTGTGAGCGTATCAACATTTACACAAAATTGTGAACAAGATCATCACCATTGACACGCCCCTTCCTTTTTAACTCCGGTGCAGGCACGCGGCTGTTCAAACACCTAAACATCACGCCCTTCATCCTATTTCTATATTGCTTTAGGTTACGAGGCAGAAGCACGCAAATGCAGTGTATTGATTGAAATTACAATGCTTAGCAATGCCAGCGGGAAAGTACACAGACCGGTATGCAATCCGGAGGCAATCAAGGGCGTCGTCAATTCGGAGAAGAGGGTACACGTCCTTTTTCGTTATGTGGTTCAGGTGACGGTAATCGACGCAAAATCTCCACGTGTTGTCCTTCTTTTTAACCAGTACAACCGGTGACGCCCAAGGGCTGCAAGAGGGCTCGATGATGTCCTTAGCGAGCATTTTGTCGACTTCGTCTTGTATAATTCGACGTTCCGTGGCGGATACGCGGTATGGCCTGCGGTGGATCGGGCGGGCGTCACCCGTGTAAATACGGTGCTTGAGTACACTTGTCTGGCCGAGAGGGCGAGTGCCAAAGTCAAAAATGTCGCTGTAAGAGTGCAGGAGGTGATAAAGGGCTGCAGTATTCTCGTGCGAGAGATCGGGTGCCATCATTGTTCTGAATGCATTTTTCGGTGAAGGGGAGGTGCAGGAACCGGCAGCGGATGCCGGCGAGGCAGAAGGAAGGGTCAAGAGGTCGCACTGGTCCAATGGGTGAGCCGTCGCGATGGTCATGCCACCAGGAATAATTTGCGCACTAGCGCCAAAATTAAGCAAAGGTAGAGTAGTGCGGTTGTTGCAAACACGCACCACGGTGTGCGGAAGGGCCACGTCTCGGCTGTGTAGAGCGTCAATTTGTGGGGCAAGGAAGTAGTCACCGTCGGGAACAGGAGGCGACGTAGAAAGCAGGACATTAGTAGCAGCTCGCGGGGTGAGACGAATGAACTCCGTCGAATGTAAGCGACATTGCACTTCCTCGGGCACACTTTCGGGGCAAGGTAGGTCAAAGCTGATGGCGCCTTCCGAACAGTCGATAAGCGCAGAATGTTCAGAAAGAAAATCAAGGCCCAGAATGAGGTCATGGGGGCAGTGGGGCAAAACAGTAAACAAAGCGGGGACTGGGTGATCGGCAATGGTGACGCGGGCTGTACACATACCGACAACGGTAGGGGAAGTTCCATCAGCAATACGAAGAACACGGGATGGGGCAGGAGTGAGCACTTTCTTGAGGCGGCTGCAAAGGTTCGCACTTATCACTGATATGTTCGCGCCCGTATCAATTAGCGCCTGGACAGGAACTCCATCAACAAGGACATCAAGAAGATTGCAAGGTGCAGGTAAAGCGGGCAGAGGATTTTCGGTCGGGATCGTCGATGCAGCATCACCTCTGAGAGCTGCACGATCTAGTTTTCCGGGAAGAGGCGGCCGGGGCGGGACGGCGACATCGGACGGCGAGCTTCGGGGGACAGGGACTGGCGACGATGAGGCGAGGACGAACGGCTAAGTCTGGTGAACGAAGCAGGGGTGTCGGCACTGTTGGTATCACGATCGGGTGAAAATCGTCGGGGAGCATTCTCAGGTCGCCGGGAAGTGTAGTATAAAGTACGGACAGCGTCGTAAGGGCGATTGCGGCAGTAACGGGAGACGTGTCCGATACGATGGCAACAAAAGCAAATCGGAAGGTCGTCAGGGGTCCGCCAGGCAGCCGGATTGCGGAAACGACGAGGCGTGGTATGATAGATGGGTGCGGGGCTTTGTAGAACCGGGTAGACGTCCTGACGATTCATGGCGCAAACCGGGCGAAGGCCCAAGTTGTCGAGTTCTTGGCGGACGACAGCTTGAATAGCAGAAATGGATGGGCTGTCGCCGCTGGGTGTTGTGAGCGGGCCTGGTGACATGGCCTCAATTTCTCAACGAATTATTCTGGTGAGCGTCTCAGGTGGTGCAGGTGGGGCGACGTCGCGTGGGCGAAGCAGCACATCGTCGCAGGACGAAGTAGCGGCCGTATTCGGAAGGCGGACGAAGTTTTTGGCAATACGGCGGCTTTTGGCTTGCTCCAAGCGTCGGCACTCTGCAATGATGTCATCCACGTTTGAGCTGGTCTTGAAAACTAGCAAATTGAAAGCGTCGTCCGCAATGCCTTTTAAGATGTGCCCAACCTTTTCTTCCTCAGGCATTGCCCGGTCAACCTTGACACACAGAGCAAGTACATCATGAATATATGCACTGTACGATTCGGTAGAACTCTGGACACGAGATGCGAGGTCGTTCTTGGCGGCAAGCTTATGGTGAGGAGCGTTTCCAAACGCTGCCCGTAGCTTCTCCTTGAAGACGTCCCAGCTGGTCAATGTCTCTTCGTTGGTGTCGTACCATGTCAGTGCTGTGCCTTTCAGGCAACACGCAGCATTGGCCAACATTACTGTGGGATCCCACCTGTTAAGTCGGCTGACCCGCTCGAACATACGGATCCACTCATCAGCGTCGACTCCATCGTTGCCGGTAAACATTCCAGGTTCTCGAGGGTGAGACACGATGATGGGGGGAATGGCAGCGCCTGAAGGAGGGTCGGTGCTGTTAGGCATCCTGGATGGAGGAATTTGACGACCGCTTCGGAGTTCCGTGGTAAATGGGAAAAGCCCGCAACCTCCACCAAGATGTTACGAGGCAGAAGCACGCAAATGCAGTGTATTGATTGAAATTACAATGCTTAGCAATGCCAGCGGGAAAGTACACAGACCGGTAGCTGGAAGCCCTTCTTTCTCTTCTAAAGTTCAGCCCAAACGGCACATAGCCGTAGCTACCCTCATCGTCTTCTTCCAACTGTTCCGTGACAAGGTTTTTGAATTTTTTACTTCACGGTGAAAATATGGAATAACCATGATGTTTCTCTTGGGAACTTGTATAACAATAGTGTTTTTAATGAACAGCCAGATCATGTGTTGGGTTAGTGTAGCGTGTATTCACTCTTAAAGTCCCACTCCTGCAATGTCTCTAACTGTGATGCGGCAGTAATTTTAAATAAAGATATAAAAACCTCCACGCATTCTTAATCGGGGCTACAGAGGGAAAGTTAAACTCTAAAACGCTTAAGAAGTCTGTCCGAAGATGTTATAGCTAACATCTCATCACGTGATCCCCGCTATGTGGTATCCATGAACGCTAAAAAAGCATTCGCCTTTACTTCTTGAGGCATTCATTGAGCGCGCACGCAACCGAGGAATGGAGGAGAAGCCACTCGCCTTTGTGCAAGATGTTCTGTGACACTGCCACTATCGAGTACGCGTTGGTGACACACTCCGCCCAAAAACAACAAACCGCGTTGGGGTACCTCTAGGTTCAGTCATATCAGCAAGCCTATTTAAAATTTACTGGCTGACCCTCAGCCACACCTGGATGAGATTGACTACTTATGTTTAACGATCTTTTTTTCTTCTCCGAAACGGAAAGTGCACCCCTGCTCTCACCCAAACAAACGATTGACGACACGGCAACAATTATTAGAGGAGTCCTCGCTTCATGAATGACTTTACTGCGCGAAACCACTATGGTATTGGACGCTACCTTGTGTTTTAATAAGGGGTGACTTAGTCGCAAAGAGCGAGTAGCGAGGCCAGAAGTTTTGATCCGGTTTGGTAGTTAAATTACCTCTTAATAGTCAGAGTGTAGTAATTGCGTTTTATTTCCGACAGGGAACAGAGTACGACTTGCGCGTTTTTCCCGCGAGGCGTGGTTGCCATTATTGGTCACCCGTCGCCCGAAAAGAGGCTGCCGCCTGTTGCCCAACCGGAATGTATCGAGATGACAGTGCACACTGCAAACAAACTGTGCCACTTTATATCATGTTTGTTTCTCTTGTGCGTCCCAGCATAGTTTGTGTGTGAACCACACGCCTATTCTTTTGAATTCCTAGGTGCTGTGTATGCTGAAAGAGCCTTTTATTCGTGTTTTTACAAGGTTTGCCTTGCGGAGGTGGAATACGGTTTAGTATTTAAAACGTTTGTTCCGATTGCCTTGTTGGTCGAACCTGCGAGTGAAGGAGGTGTTTTATTAGGTTGATTATTTATGCCATTGGTGTCGAGCCACTGAGCGTACCATAGTATTGTTGATGATGATGGTGATTGGTTTTTTATTGCGAAAGGCCGACTAAGGGAAAAGAGCACAAAGGAAACTTTATTTTGATAAAGATGGTTGGTGTTTAATGGAGCAAGGGTTATAAAGGCAAAGATTGCCAGAGAAGAAGTAATGTAATGGTTGGCAAAACTCTAAATACTAAAACCTGTGACTAGAACTATAACCGACGCAATACCAAATACAATGGAGATGGCTGGCGTATAGGGCAGGATGATTACACGTGATATCACAAGAACTGCAGAAATTTTGTATCAGGTAAAATCTTCAGAACACGTTGACTAGACAACACTGGTTCATCAGCTAAAAGTATGATGGGTGCAGTGAAATGGGTCGTCTGTGTACTTCAGGGAAAAGTTTGTGCAGTGTTGTGCAAAGTGCCTTGCATGTGATTAATATGTGCACTACAGAAAGGTCCCTTCCACACCTGATGCGCATGGGTGGGGAAGATCCAGTCAACAGGTGGGAATGCGTTACAGGTGTGTGGCCTATCGCCAGCATAGCCACGGCTTCAGTGTATCTGTTGTGTTAGTCAGCTGTGTAGCGCCCCAAGTGTGGTTTTATCGCGTGAATTTGGTTATCAGTTTGTCGACTCCAGTGTAATTGTAATGTATTACGAAGCTGTCGTCTAATGTGTTTCTTTAGGTCTGTGTAAGGTGCTATAGTAATGTCAATTGTAGTTATGAGAGCAGCAGCACCAGAAATGTGATCAGCGGCCTCATTACCAGGGACTCCACAGTGAACTGATACCAAACTTATAGTTATTTTAAGGTTTGGGGCATATGCCATCATTAGAAACTTTAAAAAACATTGATCACACATTTCTTAGACTACCTTCGTGATGACTGCGCCAGAAAAATGCTTAGGGAGCCTGTGTACACGATGAACTTGGGTATTTTTTTTTATGATGTGATTTGAAACGAGCAAGATGCCATAAGCTGCTGCCGTGTAAATATTGCTGTCAAAATGCAGTGTTTTACTAATGCTAAAATTTTGTCCATGCGCAGCAAAAGAGACAGTAGAAGGAGTTTTCGGCGCGTCGCTGAGGAATTCTGTGCACCTGTACTTGCCTTAAAGAAGCAGGAAGTTTGACAGAATCCCAATCCTGGGTACCGTTTTTTTTCCACATGCATGAATGACAAGTTGATCCAGCTACCATGGCGGAATGAAATTATGGTTGGGCGTTTTGTGTGTGTCTGAAAGGGGGACCTTGGGTGTCGAAGCCCTTTCGCTTACTCTGAGTGGAGAAAGGTAAGAAAATAGTTTGGTTTTTAAAAAGGGTTGTAAGTTTGATGTATCGTTCATGACCGTATTAAAAGGATGGTTAGTGAGAGGCACGATCTTAGGGCATACACCAAGTGAACATACTCCCTCTGAAGCCCCAGGCACCAATTGTCGCACTCGACATACAGACTCTCTACAGGGATAGTGCGGAAGGCGCCGAATCCCAGGTGGAGGCCAAGATGCAGCACTGGGTCGAGCATTTTTAGTGCTGTTTTGTCGCCGACTCAAACACGACATCGCCATATTGAAGCCGAGACCCTACCAAGGCAGGATAAAGGTGCAGCAAGAGTTGTTTTTTGGCCCGATACGATTCGTGGGAGAGAACCTTGTGAACGTTCATTTTTTAGTCATTTGGAATTAGACTGTTTAAAATGCGTAATGAATGTAAGCTTTTCGTCGAATAAAATACCAAAAACTTCTGCTCCTTGTTCAAAAAAATCGACACGCCGGCAGGAGTGATGCCTGGGTATGGGTGGACCCAACACACTTTGGAGAACACAACACAAGAGGTCTTTCCAGTATTCATTTAAATCTATTGTTGTCTGCCCAGCCGGCATGTGTATTGACACCGAGCTTCACATGACGTTCGCAGATTGACATATTACATGATTTAAAGTATATCTGTACGTGATATACAAACATGGTATAAGAGATTGCAGGTGGCAATGCTTTTTCAAGTGATCGCATCTTAACTATGAAACGCGTGCAGCTGAACACTCAACCTTGTAGCACGCGATTTTCTCGCATATGAACATTTGACCCTGCAGAACCTACTCTGAGGCCTAAAGTTCTCTCTGACAAGTAACTAGCAAGGGTGGTAAACATGCTTCCCGAAACACCGAATGCATATAGGATGCTAAAGACCCCACAACGCCAAGCGGTGTCATAGGCCTTTTCGAGGTGGAGAAACAGTTCAGAAGTTTTTCAACTCAGCCATCTTTGATTTATGACTTTAGTGGCGCAAGTCGATCGTTTGTACGCATACCGTTGTACAAAAAAATTACACCATCTCCCCGAAGGAAACTACGTCGAGATGCAAAGCAGGATTGTTGGAGTTCATCGGATAGTGCACCATGTCTCAACCGAAGCAGCAACTGAGGAAGCGGCACGCGGACCGGGTTTATTATATAGAGCAGATGAAGTGGAGAGGAGGAGATCAGAGAGGAGACGCGCATGCGCGCTTATTGCACAGCTGGCGTAGAGAGGGGATCTGGAGGAGCAGCGCGTGCTCTATCTGTAGAATCGGTAGTTTCCGCAACGCCCGAAAGTGTCACCCCCACCCGGGAGTAGGCATGAGCAGGTGACGGAAGCCGAGTGGCCGGCTGACACGACGTGAGGTCGCGTCGCGTTTGCAGGACAAATAAAGATGTTTTCTCTCTCTCTCTCCGTCAGCGTTGGGGAGGTAAAGGTTGTTGACGTTGGTGCACCGGCTGAGAGCAACGTACACGCCCTCGTCTTCGCAGCTTTGTCTTCTTCTCCTTCTTCAGTGGTTCCCCTACGGGAAGATGACGACGGTGGTTGAACACGAAGCTATCTCGTGATGGATTCTTTGTTTGGCAAACCCCTAGGGGCATCCAGCCAAAATTATCATCAGAAGCGATGCGGACGGGGCGAGAACAACGTACACGCCCTCCTCTTCGAAGCTTTGTCTTCTCCTTCTTCGTCTTCAGCGGTTCTCCTACGCGAAGATGACGACGCTGCTTGAACGCGAAGTTTTCTCGTGATGGATTCTTTGGTTGGCCAGTCCCTAGAAGTATCCTGCCACAATCATCATCAGAGGCGCTGCGGACGGGGCACGGACGCGGGACATCCCCCTCGAGCAAGAGAAGCTAACATCGTCCTCTAAAGTTTTCAGTTCGTCGTTTCCGTTGACGTTCAGCTTCCCATGCCTTCGTTGTATCAGTAGCTTCTTCACGTAGTTTGAATGGCTGAAGGACATAAGGCGAATTCGTAGCACTAGCGCCTGTCTCCCGTTGTGCCAGAGAATCGTGGAATCGAAATTGGGCGCCGCTAACTATTTCTTTTTTTATAGTGTAGGAGGAGAGGTGCGGACAACGGATGGACGCGTTACATAGCACCGCGCAAGAGAGGCTTTGCATCTAAAACGTACATTAACCTCCACTTTTTCATCTTATCGAGGAGTTTCCACAGGCAGCTCGTGTTT
The DNA here is from genome assembly GCF_048455015.1 of Haemaphysalis longicornis. Lineage (NCBI taxonomy): Eukaryota > Metazoa > Arthropoda > Arachnida > Ixodida > Ixodidae > Haemaphysalis > Haemaphysalis longicornis. The sequence continues at coordinate 49,664,736 of NW_027526214.1, read as the reverse complement.
TCTGGACTGCCAATTCCTAATTTTGTCTTATTTCAATGAACCCCTCACTTCCTATTCTTATTCGTTACATGCGTGGCGAGGGCCTCTGTTCTGGAAGTCTTGGTGTCATAGGGAGCTTAAGAGGGTTTTACGCTGGTCGACAACTCTTCACATGCCGTAGACACTCGAGTCATGGCCCGGTGGTTTAAAAGAAGTTCCCCTCCACCCCGAGTAGTCCGAGTGGCGCTGGCTACCACCCTCAAGCGCAGGAAACAAAAACACCTCAACATAAATACCCCAGAAAGTGGAGCCTGAAGTAGCCCCGTCGTTAGCGTAGTAGTCATCGCACAAGACCGCTATTCTGGAGGTCGGGGCTTCGGATCCCACCCGGCGGGCATTTTCTCTCCACTTTCTTATTTTCCAAATTCTCTATCGGTTTGAATGACCTACTACATCCTCCCCTTTGCTTTCCGAGGTTTTGTATACTGCCAATTCTTATATAAATATATATATATATATATATATATATATATATATATATATATATATATATATATATATATATATATATTTATATATATATGTGTATGTGTGTGTGTGCATGTGTATAAATATATATATTTAAAGTTGCGAGGACGAATTGTTTACTTGGAACGAAGCTGCTTGAAGGAACATTTTTTCACCTTTGTAATATCAGAAAAACTGCGCAGAGATGAGTACCAAATATGAGAAAAACTATATTAAAGGCCAGCACTAGCCACTTGCCATACTTGAATGCGTGCTGTAAACACACAAAAATCCAGCGACATCCCAAAAGAAAGATTAGAAGAACAAGAGGGAAAGCACAATTGGAAACGATGTACACGAATCTAAAGCAACTTTCTGATACTCTTGTTATTTACCTGCGCCATCAACGTACTCGTGTTCTTTCTGAAGCGCAGCAATGAAGGGATGAAAAACACAAGTTTGAGCCCTCTGCACTATTCTTTGGGCTTCAAAACTCTCGCGTGGGCGCGCGCACCAATAGCGAGCAGACACATTCGCTTTTTTAAAGTTTTAATGTGCACCCACAGGCCTCAACAAGAAAAATCAGTTACCGGTGCAAACAAGTAGAGCATCTCGAAACTCACGCCGGCGTCAGTTAAGGCATCTCCTGTAAGTTCAAAGTACACTGCTTTGATATGAGTGGTATTTCGTAGACTGTGTTGTGGTGGAAGAGCAGGAAGCGTGTGGCATGCGTCACCTTGCATTCTTCTCTTCATGGTGTTACAGCCTTCACTTCTTTGTTATCTCTGTATCTTACTGATTGCAGAAAATACACTCGTTATTCCGTCATCTGTCAGTTCTGTAGTTTATGCGAGACTTTGTGCACTTAGGGAACGACGTATTTGTGCCAGAGCCACATCTCTTCCGTCGGTGATGCAGCCTTCGATTTTATTAACTTTAGCAAATCTCCGCAAAAATATATTGTAACTTTAGGGGGTATCCTGCGCTAGATAGCGCTTTTTCTTGTGCTTCCAGATGCTTCAACACCATGTGATGACAAAAAAAGACTACAGAAGTCTTCACGGCAGCTTGGGTCGTGTCTTCATTGAAGATTATTGTTTCACCGAAGTAAAAGACAAAAAAACCTTCCTGGCTTCTGAGCACATGCGTCCAGCATATATGGTGACCAAAAGAGATAACTTCGGTATCAGGAATCGGATGTTTTACGATAGAAACTTCCGTTGTGAGTTGGAAGGGGTTTACAGTACTAAGAAGACACCGAGAGCTTCCTCCACTCACACTGGCTATTTCCTATCGTTCATTCTAAAGGTTACTAGGCGCTCGTCCACAAAACAGGAAGTCTTCAGGACGCCCTTGCTTTCCCAGGCCATTCAAAGTTTATTTTCAAGAACTTCCCCGTGTTTTGGTCTGCAGACTACTGTGCTTTAAACTTACCCTCAAGACCCAGAGGAGAAAAGTATAGGATTCCTGGATATCAGCCTAACCCTTCTTGATCTCGAGAATAGCAGTCGATTTTCTGCCAAAACCAACAGGGTTTTTTGCCTTTCTTGTGCCCACACAAGAAGATCTGCAAGCGAGTCATCATGCTAGAAGCCATTAAATGTTCATTAGTCTCTACATGTCACCACGCCATATTCAAAACACTGCAGGTACAAAGAACGCTGGGTACCTGCAGAATTTACTTTTGCTCTCGCTGAAAGTGCCTTAAAGTCGATGACTTTTCATATCGTCGGAGGTGCTGAACGTAAGGTGTGGTCGAATACCCGGCGTTGCCTATACGCCCGACGTGGTGCGTGATCTAAAGATCGGAACAAAGGCGCGAGTAAGGACTCGGTTTTTTGCATTTCACAAGGTTGGGATACAGGGCCAAGAAGTGCATTGTTGTTGGAGCACCTTCAATGCCGGAATGGACAATACATACGACATGCTTCATTCCTTATCATGACAAAGTGGACTCCAAAATCCCCTTTACTTACGGTTCAGTCTGAATTGGAAGACATAGAATTGACTTTATATACGCCTGTGTGAGCACTCATATGCATTGTTTGTTAGCACCTGCAGCCGCGATGTTTCTTCTTGTAAGACCTCGGCAAACACCACCACTTTTAATAGCCAGAAACAGTTTAGTCTTTCCTTTGGGTAACGAATGCGTGAAAACCTGGAACCATACAGAATTGCAAAGAGGTGGCAAACTTGTTGCGGTCAGCCTGTGCA